>NC_058021.1:24232961-24532961 GCF_019176455.1 Solea senegalensis
AGACTGTTTTAACATACTAGTGATATGGAGAGTGTCAGCGAGCGAAAACAAAAAAGGAGGGAGAAAGAGACAGAGGAGACAGAGGAAGAGGCACAAAAGATCTCTAATTGTAGCACGACCGCTTGGCTTCCTCCCTGATTCACGGCCATTATGATGTGAAAAGCACAACCGCCTGTCCTCCATTATTAAAACGGCAGGCCTAGACACACTCTCACATCCATACACGCACTCACTGGGGGGAATCATGTAGATTTTTTTGTCTCTTATCTGTGGCTCCAAAATAACTGTTATCACTCCGGTCACCCGCTCTTCAATAAGGAGATTCAATAATAAAGCTACCCGGCGTTGTCCTCGCGCAGATACGTTGGTTGAAATTACAAAGTAAAAATAAATTCTTCGTTTTAATGATTTCAAGCTGCGGCATTTATAATCCCAGCCGAGGACATGAAAACACAGTGTCTCTCACCAAGAGTTTTTGTCTCTGATGGACCAAGTTGTCTTCTTCGTCCTTCACATTTATTCTTTAGGGGGCGATGGTGTTTTATACAACATGTATTATGTAACTGTTTCAATCATGTCGTTTCTGATGCAAGGAGCTTAACAGCTGAATTTTCGAGAGATCAAGGTTTGATATTCTCTGGGTTATGTCGTGTAAGTGTGTGTGTGTGTGTGTGTGTGTGTGTGTGTGGAAGGCTGACAGCATGCAGTAGTAGTGTCGGGGTCTCCTGTCTCGCAGAGGCCTGTAGGGGGAGAAGCTAAGAAGTCCACAGCAGCTCGGCATTATGTCTCAAAGAGGGGGGGGCTTCCTGTGTCAGCCCTGGGGCACCACCACTAACACACACTTTCTCTCTATCGCACACACACACTGAGCGAGAGGCGGAGGAGGGTTAAAGACTTGGAACGAGATCAAGCCCCTCTGTAGCTCCCGGGGAGGGAGCTTGTGAATATGCGAGTTTTAGTGTAATTAGCACTTAATTATATTAACATATGCAAATTGTCAGGCGGAGAGCTTGTACTGCCGGTGGGTATCGGTTGAGATACAAGTGACTCTATTGTACCGCCATGGCAGAAAAGAGAATAATGGGTGTGTGTAAGGCAACCAGCCAGCCAAGCAACCCCCTGTGCTAGCACATAACCAACTAGCTCATTTACGTCTCTGGCTGGCCGCTTTGCCAAATTTCATTAGTCGCCATGACGACTTGGCTAATTGTGCTGACTAATGTGCCCTGATCTGTTGTCAGTTGGGATGGGTGTGGGTGTGTGTCCTTGTGCCCCCAAAACAAGAGAGGTAGGGGAGAGAGAGAGGGAGAGAGAGAGAGAGAGAGAGAGAGAATAATCCAGCTCACAACAACTTTCTAAACACATTCTGCTTGCACAAGTATTTGCATATTCAAAAATACTCTGCCATCTCTCCTTGTCTCCTTGGCGAGCGTTTGCATGTGTGCACCTGTACTGGCAAAGGCTGCGCGGCAGTGGGTCAGAGGGGACGAGGGCAGTTCAGTTTTGTGCTGCCGTGTGTCTCAGAGTGTGTCAAATGTGCTGCTGCTGCTGCTGCTGCTGCTGCTGCCTGTGAAGCAAGACTTGGACTGTGAGCCTGGTATGGCCTTGTGTAGCGACATGGCTGAATTTGTTTTTGATTATTGTACAAGACTGTGATTCTGGCAGAGAAAAGCTCGGGCCTAAATAACAGGGATAAGGAGTTCTGCCTTTGAAAACTTTCAGGCCTTTATTATTCCACCCAGAAATATGTAATTTGGACACATCTTTAGAGTTACCCCCAACCAGGCAGCAGGACATTTTTTTTTTGTTATTGTTGGGGGTGATGTGTGTGTGTGTGTGGGGGGGCTATTTAATGTTCCGTGCTTCCCGATAGCCAAAGGTGGATAGAGATTGGGCCTAGTTGGTGCTACTAGTACTTGCATGCTAATCCTGTTTTTTGACAGGAACGTAAACTGATATAATTGCTTTTCAGAGGCAGGAATGGCGGTTTATACAAGTGTGAAAGCACGGGAAAGGGGATTAGCATTATTTTGCATAATGCTGGGCAGGCGCTGAATGGGGCATTGAACGCTTGACTGGGTGACAGAGATGAAAGAGAGATGAAATGCTTCACCCCTCTTCTTTTTCCTCCCTCCCTCCCTCTCTTCCATCTCTCCCCTCCAGTCCCTCTGTCTCTGGCCGCTGGTAAAGGACTGTGTTTTCTGGAGAGAACCCCCGGAAACACCAGGCCAGTGTTTCTTGCTGTTTGTTCTGATGCCAGCAGATGGAAGGTGTCATGTGAGGCAATATGTATGATAATAGAGTAACTGTGGTAAACTCCAGGCTCCCTAAGCCTCCATGTATATACTAAACTGCATCCCTAAAGCACTGGAGTGTGCAATTATGTGGTAGGTGGATGTGGCTCAGGTAGCTTTTACATGGAAGGAAGGGAGCGGCTCTCATGGATCAAATCAAACTACACTGTTCTTACATTTTCCTTTATTGAGATGTTTACTAAGGATTTGGTCGGATATGGTCTTGGTAGAGGGAAATGTGGAACTGCGAGACAGGTGTGTTTTAATTTGGATGCCTGCGTGTGTGTGTGTGTGTGTGCTAGAGCTCTGATTGTACACGAAGGTTGGGGGCACGAGGGTGGTGACGCAGCTTAAAATTGCCACTGTGACTTCCATATGACCCAAAATCGACTTTGTGCGTAATTTATGATCAACCGTCATTATTGCTATTGCATCTGGTGTATGGAAATGATCCAGGGTTGAGGGAGGGGCGTGAGGTTGGGTGGTGGAGAACATGAACGTCACAAAGGCTGGTGTGGCCTGTTTTTGTTGTCTCTCATTGGACAGGATCCTCTTTCTTTGACCTTTTGCACGCCTTCCCTTGCCTTTCATATGCTAATGCCGGCCAGATCCGAGGAGGAAACATGCTGGAGCTGAGTGGAGGAGGACAAAGACTCCTCTCTCTTTCTCTGCCTCCTTTCCACGCCATATCTCCTCTTTTCTTGCCTCTTCCCCTCTCAAGCAACTTGACAGACTTTGGCATGAAAGGAAGTGAGTGCTCAGTGGATAGGAAAGGTGGGGTTAGCATTGTTGCGCTGACCCACACCACCTGTGAGGATCAAGTGCACTGCAGCAATCCTTGGTCATGTTTATGTGGACACATTTTGAGTGGCCCTTGTAGTGGTTATTGCAGATCGGTAATCGTTTGAGCCGTGCTGCCAGTAGTGTTATAGCTCAAGCCCAGTCAGTTGAGGAGTGATTTGTTGCTTTTCCAGTATAGCTAGTCGAGTTGTCATAGAAGGTCTCTATTTCTCCTCAGTCTCTCCCAGACCTGCCAACTCTATCTGCTTACAACCAGTAAAGCACAGTCTCTGGTGGGGTAAAAGGATACTAATACAGTTACTACAACTCTCCCCTAACATAATGCTCCAGTGCACCACTGTCGAGCATGACGTGGTTTTGAGGCTCTTCTGGATCTGTTATGGGAAGGGGGCATGTTATCTGTAGGAAATGTAATTTTTGTCCTCATTGAAATCATTCATTATTGAGCGCGGTTATCTAAATGTTTTTGTTGCTGTTGGTCAAGCGCCAGTCAGGATTGTGTTACTCTCTCTCTCTCTTTCTCATGTTTCTATGTCTGTGTCTCTCGCTCTCTCTCATCTTGCTGGGCCTTCAACGGTCTCTTAAGGGAAAATAGAAAGAGGGGGATTTTTCCCTCTTCCCTCTGTGCTCGGTCCCGTTCTCAGGCTCTACTGCCTATTTTGCATCAGCCATCTTACACAGGATATTAGCCAAAGAAAAAAAAACACAGGTCAGGGTATTTCATTTAGAATAATATGTTTATTCTTTTCATTTCAAAGTGGAAGTGGGGGGATTCTGTTGGGTGGGGATAGAACAGTCGGAGCCATGTGTTGAAGGACTCTCTCTGTTTGATCTGAGGTCTTGTTGAATCTGGGGGCCGGCTGAGATTCTCAGGTTTAGGTCAGCTTAAACGCGCCCGCTGAAAACATGAGGCCTTTCTCCTGTATGTCTCTCATATTGTCTTACACATTTGCTTTCCCGACGTATCTCTTTTGGTATCTGTCGTATAATTTTTCATGTCACTCTGTGGATGTTGTCCTTTTTTTTCATTTTCTTAATATTACTTTTTCTTTTGATGGGCATGGCAGTCAGGTAGGGAGGGCAAGTTAATAGCTCGCAGTGATTGGGTCATTTGAATGCAAGGCGAAACTGCTCTCCACAGATAAGAGCAAAACTCATTCTTTATTTTTGTACATTTATGTTACTGCTTATTTCTTTGTAGTCTTGATGCTGCGGTTACCTTTCAGACTCTGACATTTGGTTGTCCTCTACACCCCTTGATGCAGTCACTGTGAAGGACATTCTCTTAGCCCTGCAGCTCCATGTGAGTGTCTCAAAGCCCTCATCTCACATACTCAACAAAGAATTTAGCAGCCTTTTGTTTAAGAGACGTTTGTCCCTCTTGTAGTTACCAAGAAAAAAAAACTGCTCTGTTAAAAAAAAAGGTTATTTGCCACACTTTATAGATTGAAGTATATTTTTATAGCTGTAAAAACTGGCAAGGCCAAAAACAAAACCACGGGGGAAAAAACACCCAACTACCTGATGTGAACAGGACTTAAAAGCGAGCTCTGGGTGTAGGAGGGAAAAAAAAGTTAATGAATGACTAAGTTTGTCCATGTTTGAGGAAAGATGCACCACAATAGCACAAGGCGTCTCATGACAAATGATGCATTCTCTTCCTTGTTGGCCAAAGACAAAGGCAGGGATTGAGAAGGCAGCGAGCCCAGTCACAGGACATTTGCCCATTAAAAGACCTTTAGGAAAAAAAAAACTGGGAAATAATACGAGACTGATACTGTACGTCTGTAGAAATGGTGTAATGAAGTCTTCTGTTGACGATTAGACCGCAGTTTCTCCATCCAAGTCCCTGCGTCAAATTACACTTCCTTTATTCCTATATTTGTATGTGTGTCAACATCTGCATGTGCCTCTGTTTTCATGTATGTGGCGTGTGTGCAACATGATTGGCATGTGGTATTCCTGAAGGCAATAGCTTGTAGATATCAAGGCCATTGGCAGAGCTCGTTGGGGAATAAGTGGCTAATTAATTATGCATGAGTTGTGGGCATAAACAAACAGTGTAATGAGAGATGAGACGGATTTACCAAAGAATTTGACTCCAGTTGCACGGGGACCTCCTCAGCTGTTCGAAATTAATTATTATTACTATTATTTTATTATTATCATTCTAACCTACATACTTTATTGTGACGATATTTGTTTGTGAAAGAAACATGTTCCTAGCATCGGCGTAGGTGAGGAAATACTCACAGAGCCAGACTATTCCTCTGTGCTCTTTTGTCATTACAGACATATGTGTACTGTATTAAAAAACAAAACCTCCCTTTTTTTCCAATGTAGGTCTCAGTCTGATCTAATATAGGCAAAGAAAGTATGTGTTTCCTCAGCTCCCCAGAGGAAACTCCAGCCAACACTATCCCTCTCAAACCCTGCCTTTCTTTCTTTCTTTTTTTTCTAGCCTGGCACCAGCCGTGGAATAATCTTTAATTATTTGCTTTTAAAAAAAAAAAAAAAATAAGACTTCCCCTTTTTTTCTGTGACAGTAAAGAAGAAGAGCAGAGCAAGCACAGGAATGTTCTTGTATATGAAATTGTAGGTATTAACAGGGCTGGTTTTGTCAGTGGTTTCACTGATGTATCAGCTCTCTGCCCCTAGACTAAATAAAGAGGGGAGTTTTGCTGTGTTTCATCTTGGCTGAGATGAGCAGATATAGCAAGGCTTTGGAAGGAATTGTTAAAAAAGCAAAGTATGGCTGAAGAATGGACCTCAGCCTTAACACAATCCTCAAACAAGTGTCAAGATGTGCTGATGGATGGTTTGCTGGTCTTTGGGGGGGGTGGGGGGAGGGGATGCACTCGTTTATACCATTTTGTACTTCTGTAAAGTTTTTATGAATATAATAGAGCAGCGAGCTGTTCACAATATACTATAGAGAATATATATAGAGAATCTTTTTGAATATGACTTTGCTTTACAGTAAGTAGAATCTGTTCATTAGAGAAAGAGTGCAAAAGTGAGATATTGCTGTCCATGATTTTCAGCTGCCGTGTCATTGACCTCCATGTTCCCCAGGTTGACAATGTAACGCACACACACACACACACACACATATATAAAGAAGCCTAATTTCACATTTATAATTTCAGGGTAACAACACTGAGCAGTTTTCTTCCCCTGTTACATTTCAATTTGTCACAGAGTATTATATATTAATATTTAATTGTTGCTATTTCCGACAACAAACGGTAAGGTAATGTGTCCATTTCATCCCGGCTCCCTCTCTGCAGGCTGGCCTGATTTGCGTGACACAGTGTTTTTTTGATAAAGGAATATTGCGGCTCTAATCTAAAACCACACTAACTGCATCTGACAGTTGTTTGTTTGTAGTGAAATCCAATTAAAATGTACACTTTTCAACTCCATTGCTCATTTTTCTTCTCCCACTCCTCCCCCCGTTCTCTCCTCTCCCTCCCACGGTAACCAGAAAAGAGCCTGTGATGGCATAAATAACAACTGTGCTTTCCTTGTGGTTTTTGTGAGAAGAGGGCAAACTCACAACAGCTGTCAGAAAAGGGGGTTTGTTTAAAAAGCAAATGGCTTTGGTCTAAAGTTCATTTGGAGACCTCTCTAATTAAATAGAGAGCCAAAAGCTTAAGTTAATTAGTAATTCCCTGGGTCCAGAAATTAGACCTGTCACGAGTATCTGAGCTCTCGGAAAACCAAAAGGTATGTGTGCATTTGTGTTTTGTGCGTCTTTCTTTTTGTCATGCTTGCTCCCGTCTCAGTAAACACGTGTGCCTCAATGTGTGTTCGAAGGTTTTCTAATGCAAGACTCACACACGGCCTGAGACATTAATGGTCTGTTTGTGGCGTGTCACAGAAGTGCTCAGGACATGTTTAAGTGAGAGGCACATAGCTTGTGGCGTCAGTCAGGATACCTGCCCTATGATTATGTTTATGAAGATAATGACAGGGCTGGGGTCGCGCTGAGTACTGTCTTTAGAGAACAGTTGGGGTTTGAACTTTAAACTTTATTGTTACCCCTGGAAAAGAACAAGACGTTTTTTTGGTCACCATGACGGAGAAATGTTTGCACAATTAGCAAGGTGTCTCTGAATCACGGCTAAGCTAACAGTAAAAGCAGATGCTCTTCACTTCTCTTCTCTTCTCTTCTCTTCTCTTCTCTTCTCTTCTCTTCTCTTCTCTTCTCTTTTCTTCTCTTCTCTTCTCTTCTCTTCTCTTCTCTTCTCTCCGCGACATTGTAATTGAATACAACACAATTGAGAGACAAGATGTCCCTATACTTGTTCCAAGCACAGCTGTGTGTTAACTAGCTTTTAAGGCAGCCAGCAATAATACTTCTTTGGAAACAAAGCATTGACTAACGCTGTTCCAGCCATTAACTAGCTGCACCAGCTTGTTGTTTTTTTTTCTTTTTAGTCATTTGCTACTGATAGCCATCTTTCACCAAATAGGGAAACATTTGTGACATTTTCTTCCTTCCTCAAAAAAGGAATGAACTTTTGGCAGCAAGCAGTGGGAGTTGCTGCATTAGTTTGCAATGCCTAATATTAGGTTTCAAACTATCAGCAGGACCTATTGCTCTTGGAAAAGTGATTTCAGTGCTGTAGAGTACACGTCAGGTTTTTTACCGTTGTTAAAGGAAGAAGAAAAAAAAGTTGTGCTATTTTCGGGTCTTACATATACGGTACATAGGTAGATTCACATACGTCTGAGTTATCGTAGCATAAAATAAGCCTCCAAACTGAGGCCCGTGGTCGTTTATACAGTATAACCAGTCGTTTATATTTGCCAGGTGGATGTGAAATGTCTGCATCAGAGACTGCACTCTGTGTCTGCCTGTGAGTGTGTGCGCTATCCTTGACTGACGTGGACAGTGTTTGCTTAACCTCTTCTGCGCTGCACTACCACGGCCTTGTCAGTTTAAGTGTGCGTGTGTGTGTGTGTGTGTGTGAGAAGAGAGCGAGAGAGTCCAGCAACGGTAGCTTTCATTTTTCATGTCCCCAGTAGTATTTTTTCCCAAACAAACCTGCTCGGAGAGAAAGATACCAAGGCCTCTGTATCAACATGAATGACTGATATTTGTGTTTTTCCTGGACTGGTGTGTAAAATGGTGTTGGACCACAAAACCACACCAAACGTGATGAAACAAACAAACAAAAAAAAGAAGTTCTTTGTATGATTGATTATGTCAATGTTATGTATTTCATTTGGCAGCAGCAATATTCATTTCAGCCCGGCAAATAATGCAAACTTGCCAGTGCCTTCAACTTGTTATCTTGCCTTTTACGGAGACTCCCTTGTTAAGCTGCCATCGCTTGTTTACACTGAACCAAACAAGCCAATATTATGTTGCCCCAGTGAGTGATTTTAGAGAGGATGACAACTCCTCGAATCAGACGTGCAACGTGAAACAGAATAGTGTTGGCGTCTGTCCCAACATGTCTCCTTCCTCTGCCACTTTCTGTATTACTCCCGCACAAAAGCCGTGCATGGACATTTGTACAGCACAGCGAGGCAGAATAAAGGCACAACATTACCACCTTTAAAAAGGACTCTGTGAATGGGCCTCATTTTATTACAACTATGCAATGTGTGTCTGTGTGCATGTATGGTTTCATGCTTTTGCCCCATTCTAAAGATAAGGCTGTGATTTATGTAACAGCTAAGCCCTTTCATATTGTGTATGTTGTACCTTACAAGAGCATGACGAGCAGGCTAGATTAATATTTATTTAGCGCAGGCAAATCAAGGATTAAGCCGTCATCATTTTATCACTAATCCATGTCTCTGGTGAGATGCAGAGACAAAAGAGAGGCAGATTACCAAACACAAAACACTGCAAAACCACAATTAGTTTGGCGACCAAACCTGTTGTCGACGAAGAGGTGGACAATAGGCGTGCGCGTACACGTGTGCGCAAAAGTCGTGTTTTACTTTCTCATCTCTTGCTCTCACAGCCTATTGTTGTCTGTGTTTGCGTTCTCACCCTCCTCCGCTCTTCAAAAAGGGATCTCTCTTTGAAATTAGCGGTGGTTTGTCTGATTCACTCATCTGACGTAAATGTGTCTCATGATCTTTCCACTGTCCGAACACACACTCACACACTCGCTGACACACATGCATGAGCAATGAATACCTCTTTCTTAGCTCCAACCACGTGGGAGAGGGACAGTTTGCTTATACTGTGTGTATGTGTGAGTGTGTGTGTGTGTTACTTGGCAGTCTGTAAATAAAATTACATTCTTTGCTAATTAAGTTAAACTGCTTTGCTGGAGATGTGGCAAAAAAGATGAAAGCTCCCAGTGTATGTTTTGTGTTCCGATGTGGCAAGTGTGTGTGTGTCTGAGTGTGTTGGATGATAATCCTGTTAGCACTTAGCACTCTAAGGTGGTACTGTGTGTGTATCGCTGTTATAAGGTTTAACATTCGGGGTATTTAGTGTCCAACTTGCATAATAAATATAAAAAAAAAATATATATATATATATTTATTTTAGCTCCTGCTGTTCATTATTTATATATATATGTATATATATATATAGTGCATAATGCAGATTCTAGGTTGTGTGTCATTACATTTGTCTGTGTTTAGGAGGGCACCCTTTACATGGGCTCAAACAACACGGAACAGCGAAGGGGCCAAAAAAAAAGAGCATTGAAAAGCTGTTGCAGTGTAGTAGGGGGCAATATGTGAACGGGAGGGGTGGGGGGTCCAAACCAGATGTGAGAGTGAATAAAAAGAGAGATAAATAAAAAAGAATGAACGGACAAGTCATGCTGCGATAGAGAAAGGCAGGCAGAAGCTCAGGAGGAGAGAATGCCATCCTCAGTTCCCCTTTGCCCTCCTTCCTCTCTCTCACCCCGGCCACTGAATGCTAATAGCTTTTCTGCTTCACCCCCACCATGCACACACACATACACATGTAGGCACACATATACACCCCCCCCCCCGCACACACACACACCACCACCACCACTCCTCTTCAATCCCTCCCCATGGACACTGCCGCATTGTTTGTGGCAGTGCTTCTATTCTTTCAAACTTAATTACCTTCTTGCCTTTTGTGGCGTCAGGGGCTGGAAGTTTTGCACCGTGGCAGTGGAGGTCGTCACACATTCTTTGGCGGTGCATTCCCTTAATCTTTTTTGGTGGAGGTGGAGGGGGTAAGGAGACAGAGGAGACAGATCGAGAGAGTGGAGCTTTTACCAGCCTGGGCTTCTAAGGTTGTTATAGCCCCCCCCCTCACTCGTGCACGTGTGTGCACGGTCATAATAGTTGGGGCATAGGCTGCCCTTTGTTTGTGTGGTTCATTTCCAATCAACCCTAATTAACTACAGAGTGTTTCCAGATTGCCGGCAAAAGAAAAATCCCCTTTTTTTTTTTTTACTCTCAATGGTCTTTGCAGTTTTGAGTGTGAGGAAAGGGAGGAAGAAGAAAAGAAAACTACAGGCATTAGCTATGTAGATTGGCTTTGCCTTTGATGCTGGAAAAATCTTTAGCAAGGGCAGTAAGTGGTGACTGCGACCCAGCAGTGTCTGACTGTTTGTTTTCATGTTTCAGTTTGAGCTTAGTTTGAAATATCGCCTCTTCAGAGGCGTGAGACTTGTGCATATATTTAGACTGGATTGTGTAAGCGCAGAGTCCTTTTGTAAAATTGATAAATCCAGTCAAACTTGTCCATAACGCACACAACTTTGTCTCTGCAAAGCCACACAGCCAGCAGATAAAAGTGCCCATGTCCTAAGTATCATAACCCAAACCTACTTAATGGAAATAAATGCTACTTTTCTCAACACTCGGTAGGATATTTTGTCGACTTGTGGGTGGATGGTTTTAAGTAGCAGCTGGAGGACATGAGAGATGTTTTCACCTCGGCCGCTTTTCAGTTTGGAAAGGTTGTAATCTAATCCCAAATCAGATTTTAGGTCTTATTGTACCTTGAGTGATGAATCTTCTCGGTGAAAAAAAAAAAAGAGGGAGAGGGGAGGGTAAAAAAGCAAAGAAGTTTCACAATTCACTCATTTTAGTCAAGTTTGTTTTTGCACACTTGACGATTTTTGGGTCCAATGATACTCTCTGTTTTCTAATTTGCCACAATATTATTTCCACTAACAATAGAATATCAGGTACGGACCTCGGGGCGGTTGGGTGTAATGTTACCTGAGCAACCAATGAGACCAATTAACTTGTCATCAACCTGCAGGAATAGAACCTGCATACCTGCTCTAGGAAAATAGAAAAAGGCCACTTCCATCCTCTACACTTTTCTTCATTATTCTTCCTCCCCCTCCTCCGCTAAATATCCCTCTCCATTCTTTATACAGACCAGGATCATTGCTCATGTAGACATAATTTTGATTTTGATTTCTTTTTCGCAGAGTGTGTAATTTGTCGAACAAGATTCCCATGCTAAATGGAGTTGTGCTTGCTTTAGGTGTCTGGGCTGCACCTTGCGGTAATGACAAGGTGTCTTTTGGTAATGAAGACCTTTGCTTATAAGGGAGACACTGGGAAGGACAGACGGACAGAAAAGGGTGCGGAGGTGGCACTGAGGAGATGGACTGGATACGACGTGTACTATTACACCTCCAGGCAACAAACAACTGAAACACAAAAACTTGTTGTGAAGTTAAGTAGTTAAGAAAAATGTTGGTCACGCACACAGTCACCGCTCCCCCAATCATTCAGCAATTTTCTCCCAGAGTCCTTGCCTTTATGATTTAAAGCATTATGTTTTCTAATTGTGTGCATGTGAGTTTAAAGTGCCTGCGCACACATGCACCGGCACTGTTTGCTCCTCTCGCTCGCATTGTGAGCAAAGAGATAGTTCCCCTCCTCCTTGATCCACTCCGTTTTTCATCCCTCCGTTTCTGCATGGCAACAAATAAACAGGTCTAATTAGACCGGAGTAAACCTATTCAAGGCACTGACAGTGAGAGATGGATGCACAGGCTTTCACAGTGCCCTTCGCCTTTGTCTTTGGCTAACGCTTGGTGACATTTTGATAGAAGATTTGGTGTTAGACCGAGGGGCCACATGCAGAGAGAGAGATGACCTTCTAGGAGACCTCAAGGAATGGACATTCAGTCTCACCCTGTCTTTTGACTTTGTTGTTTGACTTTGCTTAGCTTTACCGGTCAACTTTAAAAAAAAAAATCTGCCTGGCTTTAATTTCAGCAGTTATTACATGCGCTTAGAAATGTCTCCAAACAGTTTGACAAGCAGAGGGGAAAAAAACAACCATTTTGGAACTCAGATGACCACATCCCAAGGCACTGATCTGCCTAATTCTAGTGTTTACAGATGTTATAAATATTCACGACAGTATTAACAGTGCTGTCTGCCCTCGCATCAAAATGTCGGACAGTTGGGGAAGGAGAATTTGAACTCAGCAGATTCCCATGTAAACAACGATGACAGTGTGGCGACATTGCAATTACAGGTTTGGCATTTACCAGGCTGTGACTCTGTGGCTAATGTGTGATAGCCTTGACAAGAGGATAAAAGTGGGACAAGACTCTGACAAGGAGCTCGGTGCCTCAGGTCTGCCCTATGGACACAAGTATTCTTAGCAAATTCATTAAAAGTGAACTGGCTGAAAATAATTACACGGGCCACAACAAGAGTTAGCTGTATTGTGTGTTTGTGGACAAGTCTCGGATTATGTCCACTTTCTGACTTTTTTAGGAATTGCGGTCAAACGTCTGACGAGGTGCTTTAATAACAAACTGAGTCGAGAGAGAGAGAGAAAAAAAGAACGAAGTGGAGAAATCCCCTGCTTTAGACTGCTTCACTGTCTCTCTGGCAGCTATGGAAAAGCAGATGGAGGGATATGGAAGAGAGAATCGAGGGGAGGGGAAACAATAGGCCAAGGAGACTTTCAGTCCCTCTCTCCCATCAGAACTAGCAGTGTCCAAAGCAGGCATTCCTCGGCTATTATTTTCTTCTCACTGAATCTGATCTGCCACTTTAATTACCTTAGTGTGTGTGTGTGTTTGTGCATTTGTGTATGAGAGTAAGGGAGAGAGAGAGAGAGAGCCTGTGTCCGCGTGCATGCCTTGTGAAAGCAAGGGGACATGCTTAATTAAAAAACAGAGGTGGGAGCAGCTCTGGCCATTTCTTTTGTTCTTCTGTTATAAGAAGAGAACCGCTTCTGCAATGTGGAAAAACCAGGGCTTCATTGTGAGTTTCTCACTTTCCCTTTATATATCTTTCTATCTCTCTCTCTCTCTCTCTCTCTCTCTCTCTCGAATAAAAGTCATCTGGTTGGTTAGCAGAGCAAAAAGAAACCAGTGGGGGAGAGAGCGAGAGGAAGGTTTCTTAGCAAGCAGTAACATGATCTACCTTAAAAGAAGCAGTAGTGGGCACTACTGCTGTGAAAGGTGTGAAGCCTGAGGAATGGAGCAAAACAAAAAGAATCAAGACACACGACCTTTGCACGTATTTATTCTGAACCGCTTTTATGTAGCACATAAGATGTTGTTTTAAATCTGCGCAAATGAAACAATCTCAGTTTCGAAAATGTCACTTTGAGCTCGGAAATGTAGGAGAGGAAAACACTAATGCACGGCATCTTTGTCCAACTGTGCAAACACACGCAGGAAGGATTGGTGTCATTTCAGGCACTTTAAATGTGCTTCGTTGCAAACACAAGAAGTAAGAAATAAAATTCTATCAAACATTAAGCCTTTGTCACATTCGCGCTTCCTCTCTTTGCCAGTGTTCTGTCAGACGCAGCGAAATTAGTGGGTTTAATAAGAACCAGAGGTAACAAATGAACGGACTCATTATTATGTTATTGTTGGCAGGCAGGCACACATGTAAACAGCTGCTAACCTGTTAGCATTAGGGGTGATATATCAGTGCCAAGTGCTTAACACATTGGCTTATCCATAAGACATAATTCCATACTTAAAGTGTTAGGTGATGCATAATTCATAAACTGCAGTGTTTTATGTCCGAGCTACAATTTAAAGGGGTTGCTCCCAGATAAAATAAGCAGTCAAGTGACAGCACTGACAAGTAGTAAATCCTGTTGTATGCGTCACATTAGTCCTAAAACCCACTGCTTCTGAACAGTTTTACCCTCAATCACATTTAACACAAGCTAAGAGGAGACACTGATGGAAAAGAAAGTGTGTATGTTAGACTAGGAACAAGCCCAGCATGTTGTTTTGGTGCAGAGCTTAATGGATGATTTATGGCGAACATCCGAAAGAGCAGTCATTTAAGTGGATGATTTAAAATCCTTCATTTGATATAATTTTTCTTCACAATACCAAATTGATCTTCTTTTCATCTGCTCGTGCAGCAGCAGCAGCAGCAGCAATGCTGCCATATCTAAAAGGGAGACATTCGTTTGTGCCAAAACACTCCAATAATACCATGCATTCTTGCAGCGTGACACATATTTGGCCTGCTTCACCTCCGCATTTGTTTAGAATGCAGAGCTAATTGCTGCTAATTTCTTTGCAAGTCTGAGTTAACATGTGGACTGTGTGTTTGTGTGTGTGTGTGTGTGTGTAAACCATAATCATTATCTTTATCAACCATGGCTTGGGAAAAAAATCACTTGACTTTAAAACATCACATGAACTGTAATGCTTGTCTTTCTGAAAGAGTCAGGTGGCGTCAACTGTGACACGACAAAAATATGCAGTGTAGTGCATAAATAACACATTTGTTAAATGGTTAAAAACTACTTTTAAAAAAGTAACAGAAACACAAGCCTTGCACCTTCATACTGCATATGGACGCTGCACAGATTTAACATTAATTTTCTGCTTTGTGTGAATTTATTTCTAATCTCACAAACAGAGAGAATAGTGAGGGGAAAAAAAACAATTTCTCTCTTTTAATCTATCACTAGTCACCATGGAATCATCTCTGGGATATGTCAGATTAGAACTGATTATAGCGCGTGCACACGCATGTACCCGCAAACATACTCGCACATATTTGATTTCGTTCCTCACGCTTTCACTGTCCCTCCCACTGGCTTTGTTTAGCCCTGGATTGTTGCGGATTAATCCTCTAATTGCTTTGTAGCTTTGTTGTGATGGAGAGGGAGTGTAGAAAAAGAGAGAGAATTAAGAAGCAGGTGGCTTGGGTTAAAGGTTAACATGGCTCTTTAAAGCTTCCTTTTAATGTCAGCTCATTTACACGCAAGCATCTGAAAGGAGCTGTTACTGTATCAAGTGAAACAAAATGCCGACAAGCACAAGTAGTTCTCATTTGTTGTATTCAGCTGAGTAAGAAAACGTTGTCTTATCAGTCGCGTTAGTCTGTCCTTATGTATTTTTTTCTCAGGTGACTTTATGTCCGCCATTAAAACAAATGGTTTTTTGCATTGTGGGCGTAGAAGTCTTTTTATTCTACGTTGCGTTTGCATGTTTGTGTGTGTCTTTACATTTGTGCCTTGTTGTGAAAAGCCAAGAGATTGAAGTAGTGAGGGATTGGGAGATGGGCAGCTGCCCAGGATTGATAACATCGCACTGGTATTCCAAACATCATTCCTCATGGAAGCCTGTTCTCACTCTCTCTCTCTCTCTCTCTCTCTCTCTCTCTCTCTCTCTCTCTCTCTGTCTCTGCAAAAAAACAACAACATTTGGGTGAAATATTCTTTCATTTCCTGATGTATTCCTATGTGTGACCCTCCTCTTGAAATTGTGCCAACAGGCAGCGTTCTGCTTTTCCACATGTTCAAGAACAGCCGCACACTTAGCAAAATGTCAATATTCACAGTCTTACTTTCCCTGTCCGCACTGAGTCTAAGTCGTACCTTCGGGGCATTAATAGGTTAATAGGTGCTGCTAATTAGCAACTCCTGACTGGTTAGAGCACGCCAAGACAGATTTAGCCAATGATTGAAGACTCCTCTAACGCCAATCCACTTTTCCTCCCTAAAGGACAGCACTAACCTTTCTGCAATTACCAAGTTGTTAAATAAACTTGGTTGTTAGTCGTTTTATTCAAAACTGCACTTTTGGGGGTATTGTACTAGCCTGAAGTCATTATCTTATAACACAGCAAAAGCACACTCAGGACACAGCCGAGGCAAAACTGCTTCCAGCTTCCAGTGTTGCACAGTGGTATGTCGATCAAAGAGTCTATTTACCAGACAGTTGGCTTATTCCTATAAACTTCCCTACTGCCAGCTGCCATGGGAGCCGCTTCATCCATTTATACCTCATTTCCCCTGTTTCCAAGCTCTGGTCCCCAGGGTCAGTAGAAGACAAAACCTTTTTTTAAGTATGGCCTTTTTCTGTGGTTGTGGCAAGCTATCTCAGTCTATCATTTATAGGCCACAGATGCAAGAAGGCGCAGTTAATGTTAGATTTCTCGGCTTTTCAAAAGTTGTCTTTGTGCTACCTGAATATATCTGTATCTAGCTTGTTTTGTTGCATCCAAGCGAAAGGTTAGCGTCTTCTGATGTGCGTGAGTGGAGTGAGTTGGTACTGCAGGAGGAAGTGTCATCCAAAACATTTGCCTCCAACATTCCAGACGGCATTAAGACATTTACAATTTACTGGAGTTGATTTGTGAAGGGTATTCTGCAGGAATACCAATCTGGCCTTGATAAATATAAAATAAATCATGATAACAATAATTCATACAAGTAGAAAACACAAAGAAAAACATCTGCACTCTGGAGTGGATACAATGAGTGATTGCTCCTTTCATTGTAAAAATCAACATGCTCTGCTATAAAAAATAATCTTATCCTAATAAAAAACAAGAACAACAACACATGGTCTTGAGAATGAATGATGGCTGCGAGTAATTTGGGATTAATTAAAATAAATTAACTGGTTGTTCAGCCTGATATGCGTCTGATATGTGGCAGTATTTAGTTAATAATTGTTCTTTCTTTTTTTCTGTTTTCCACAACTCAGGTCCCTGTTAGGCTGGATGAGATGAGATCCCTATGTAGTGGTCGTCATGGCAACTTGTGACTCTCCCCCTATGGTGTCGTCACGGCAGCAGGAACATGGTGGCCAGAGGCTGGACGCTGCTGCTGAGGACAACTCCGTCATTGCCATGGAGACCAATGTCGCCAACAACAACCAATCATCACCTGCTGCCATTAGAGAGCCGGAGAATGGCCTTGGACAGCCTGTTGTGAGCCCGCTGACATCCACTGCTACCCCCACCACTGTCAGTTCAACCACCGACCCTGTACCTGAACAGAGTCGGAGAGAAAGCTTTACTACCAGTAACAAAGGAAGTGTTGCTGGGACTTTACCAGGAGGAGGAGGAGCAGTTTTGGGTTCGGACTGTTCTGCCCCAGCCACATCTCCCGTGGCCCCGGCGAAAGAGATCCCCTGCAACGAATGTTCTAATTCCTTCTCCAGTTTACAAAAATACATGGAGCACCACTGCCCCAATGCTCGCCTGCCTACCGTTGGAGGTCATGAGAAGGGTGAGGAGATTGAAGGTATGGTAGGGGAGGAGAGTGAAGATGATGGGGAGCGTGAGGTGGGTGCTGCCGAAGTGGAGGAGATGAACAGTGAGATGGAAATGGAAGAGGATAGTGATGTGGAGCACCTATGTGGTGAGATCATCTACCAGCCCGATGGCTCTGCCTTCATCATGGAGGACTCCAAAGAGCAGTGTGGCAACCAGGGGGGGCTCTCTGGGGCTCTCCAATTCAGGGGCCTGCTGTCCCCCCAGACTTTCCCCAGTGTCCAGGCCAGCAGTGGCCAGAGTGGCCTGAGCCCAGGGGGGGAGCGGTTGGAGCAGCCCGCTGCACCCATGTCCTTCTACCCCCAGATCATCAACACCTTCCACATCGCCTCAACCCTGGGGAATAAACCCCTAGCGGCTGACCACCCCTCCTTCCCAAATACCTCAGCTGGAGGGCTGGCGGGCGCTGGTCCCATGTTGCACAGTTTCCGTGTCTATGACCTCCGCCACAAGAATGACAAAGACTATCTTACAGCGGATGGTGCAGCCAAAAACTCCTGTGTGTCCAAAGATGTCCCCAACAATGTGGACTTGTCCAAGTTTGAGGGCTGCGTGGCTGATGGGCGGCGGAAGCCTGTGCTGATGTGTTTCCTGTGCAAGCTGTCTTTTGGCTACAGCCGTTCCTTCGTGACACATGCTGTCCATGACCACCGTATGACCCTGAATGAGCAGGAGCAGAAGCTGCTTAGCAATAAGCACGTCTCTGCCATCATCCAGGGCATCGGCAAGGACAAAGAACCTCTTATAAGCTTTCTGGAACCAAAAAAATCCCCCAACTCTGTGCTACCCCACTTTCCCACACCTGCCAACTTCCTAGGGCCAGATGCGGGCCTCCGTGGATTGTGGAACGCTTTCCACAGTAGTGGGGAGAATGCAGATTCCCTTCAAGCAGGATTTGCCTTCCTGAAGGGCAGTGCCAGCAGCTCCTCCAATGACCAAACCCCCAGAACCCAAACCATGCCAAAGGCTGAGACCAACCCAAACCTCGGGGGAGGGGCTGGTGCCCACAGAACCCCCAGCGGGAGTTCTGCTGCTGCTGCCACTGGTGGTAACCTGGAAGGTCAGAACTCTGATAGTGACTGCAAAGGCCACGTTAGGGAGACATGCACTTTGCAACCCAATGGGCCGGACCTGAGCCAGTACCCGTCTATGAAGCGGGAGCCCAGTGTAATGGGAGGAGAAAGTCCAGAGCAGGATGAGGACGCTTACTCCAATGGTGGTGGAGTAGAAATGGAGGCAGATGAGGAGGAGGAACAGGCCATGGCCCTAGCTTTGACAGGCCAGCGGGCTGACAGCACCAGTAGCAAAGATTTCCCTCTCTTAAACCAAAGTATTTCCCCCCTTTCCAACAGTGTGCTAAAGTTTAATAGTGACCGCAAGGCCTCCACCTCCTCTTCCTCCCTGACTATGTGTGAGAAGCTGGAGATGGAGAAGAGCCGCTTGTCCACCGGTCTGGCAGCTGCCAGAGAGCGGGAGAGCAGCAACGATTCAACCAGTGATGCCCTGGCAGGAAGGGATGGGTCCTCGCCGAACTCCCACCCTCTTGATATGATATTGCGCAGAGATGATGAGAGTCCTGGGCCTCTGCATCATCATACAGGGAATCCAAGTACACCTGGAACTCCAGGAACACCTGGTACACCTGGTCCTGGTGAAGGGTCACCAGGAAGTGGGGTAGAATGTCCAAAGTGTGACACAGTCCTGGGATCCTCGCGGTCCCTGGGAGGGCATATGACGATGATGCATTCACGCAACTCTTGCAAGACACTGAAATGTCCCAAGTGTAACTGGCACTACAAGTACCAGCAGACACTGGACGCTCATATGAAGGAGAAACATCCAGAGTCTGGTGGATCATGTGTGTACTGCCGCACAGGACAGCCTCATCCTCGCTTAGCTAGGGGCGAAAGCTATACCTGTGGATACAAGCCTTTCCGCTGTGAGGTCTGTCCATCTCATTTTTCATCTCTGTGGATTTCTGTTTTCCCTATATGTATATGTCTATATCTATATGTATGTATCTTTCTAGAATTTCCATTTTATAATAAGACTCTAATTACTACTACGTGGTACTAAGTGTTTGTGTTTGTCTTCCTTGTTGTATCAAAACTTTTCAGTAAATAATCTCAATATTAGCTACTTTTACTTTTAAAAAAAATGCTTGTTACAATGTTTCATGCATCACCGTTGACTCTTATCTTCCAGGTATGCAACTACTCAACCACCACCAAAGGCAACCTTAGCATCCACATGCAGTCGGACAAGCATCTGAACAACGTGCAAACGCTCCAGAATGGTGGCACTGAGCCACAATACAACCACACCCATGCCAACCCTGTGCCCAGTGTCAGCCTAGGTGGAGGATGCGGTGCACCCTCGCCATCCAAACCCAAACAGAAGCCCACTTGGCGCTGTGAGGTAATGAAACTAACTGTGGTAGCAGCATACCAGCATGCTTGTTGCACAATCTGCACAATGAGCCAGTTATACCCCTCTGCGTCACTGTGTCTATTATTTTGCTTGGCACATTATCTGACCTCTGGCTATTATAAAACAGAATCTCTCGTACATTGTATCATTATCTATTAACGTTACAGATTTCATAATCACGAATGCATTGCAAAATGCCGCGATCACATTGTACTAATATATAACAAACTTTAAATTGTACATACATAGACAAACATAGCATTGAATTCACCTTGCTCTACCAGGTTTGTGACTATGAGACCAACGTGGCGAGGAATCTGCGAATCCATATGACCAGTGAGAAACACATGCACAACATGATGCTGCTGCAGCAGAACATGAAGCAGATCCAACACAGTCTTCACCTGGGCCTGGCCCCAGCCGAGGCAGAGCTTTACCAGTACTACCTGGCTCAAAACATGGGCCTGGCAGGTGTAAAACTGGACAACCCAGCCGGCAGCAGCGGCCCAGATGCCCAGATGATGATCAACCCATTCCAGCTCGACCCTGCAACCGCAGCTGCTCTCGGATCAGGTTTAGGTAAGAGATACTGGAACTGAAATAAACTAGAGGTTTCACACATTAGTCACTTTCTGGTGAGGATGTGACAAAGTACTAACCAGTGTCCTTTTAACATTGTTGCCCTCAAGCTTTTTATTTAATTTTCCTCCACTCATCATTCACTTAGTCACTTTTATCTTTTTTATCACATATGTCTAGGTATTGTTTTTATCTTTGTTCCTTTGCTTCATTGCTCCTCATTTTTCTCCCTGCCCTCTCACCTTCCCTTTTTCTTCTCCCATCCTCTTTGCCTTACCCCCCTCGCTGCACCCTCTTCTCTTTCTCTTTGCCTCTTATCTCTCCTCTCATATTGTCCCTCTGTCATTGTCTCCTTTCTTTGACCCCTCTCACTGATTAAAAAATGATTATGAGACACCACATGAGAATTATTCTTAATCTTTCATTTGTAATTTTCTTAAGTCAGCTTAATTCCCTCCCCCCTCATGCACACACCCACCCTACCTTCTCTCACCCTGGAGAGAACACACACACACACACACACAGATATACACACTCTCTCACACAGCAGGAAACGGATTCCCGTAGGAGTGAGAGAGATTTAACAATGACCCTGCAGTGTTACACACCCACTCCCTCCTCTAGTGTGGAGGTCACAGCCCAGCCAGCAGATGTATTCTCAGTGAATTACACTGGTAACTCACTGCTCCCCATAGTGAGTGCAGCTGTACATAGGTTTAGCTGGTGTGAGCGGAATATTTACACAGCACATTCAGATACTCACAAAAAAATGCACATAATGCACAAATAGATGACAGATGCAAATATGCAAAAATATTATTTAGAAGAAGTAGCACATTTAGTCATTCACTCATCAAGAGTGCTCCAAATAATTAAATAATATTATTTGCAAAAAATGATAAAGGAAAAAAAACACAATGTGTTTTGGCGACGTGCATACAGAGACAATGAAGAGATCAAACAAAATAGTTAATTACATTTGTATGAATAGCAGATCTGGGTTTTTTTCCTTTGTCCTGAGGTGGGTGGGCCAGAAGAAAGAGAAAACCTGTGTAACGCATTGATCAGCCTTTCAAATGTGTGTGTCGATGTGAGAAAAGCCCGGGGCCTTCAAACCGCCATCCCTCCATCGCTGAGAGCAGTAATTAAAGCTACCTGATGAGCGAGTTAGCAAGTTGAAAAGGATGATTGTAATTGATCCTGATTCAATCCTATTAGGGTTTTTTATAGACAAGACTTTGTGCGGAGCCCTAGTCCTCTGTGTGGCTTTATTTTATCAAATCCTTTTGTGTGAGAGAGGCCTGCATAGAAGACTCACTTTTCTCTCCGCACTTAATTTCATTTAATAAAAAGAGCCTTTTCTCTTTTCTTTATCTCCTTTATCCCTCCCTATGCATGTGAGCCTTTCTTTTTCAACAGAGCGTTGTCTTTCTGTCATACCTCTTTGTTTTTATGTACCATTCTTCCTGCTGTGCATACTGTCTGCCTTCTATCCGACATGTTATCCCTCTGTGCCTCCATGTGTGTAATTCATCTTGAGGCCCTACCATTTAGACCTCTTTCTGTCTCTCTTTTCTCTTTTACTAACATGTTTTTTTTTTTTTTTTACTTGTTTTCTCCATAGTGAACAGTGACCTGTCAGAGCTGCGTCTTGCCAGCGGTCAACTGATGGCAGATGACCTATCCCTGGTGTCCACAGGCGGACTGGGGGGCATGTCCTCGTCAGACCCCTCCCTGTCCTCCTTGTCGCCACCCATCAACGACCCGACACTGCGCCTTTACCAGTGCGCCGTGTGCAACTGCTACTCCACGGACAACCTGGAGGCGCTCAACGCCCACGTCAACGCCGAGCGCTCTTTGCCCGAAGAAGAGTGGCGTTGTGTGATGGGCGATGTCTACCAGTGCAAGCTCTGCAGCTACAACACGCAGCTTAAGGCCAACTTTCAGCTGCACTGCAAGACAGACAAGCACATGCAGAAGCACCAGCTGGTGGCCCACATCAAGGAGGGGGGCAAGGCCAACCAGTGGAGATTAAAGTGTGTGGCCATTGGCAACCCAGTGCACCTCAAGTGCAACGCCTGTGACTACTACAGCAACAGCGTGGATAAACTGAGGCTGCATGCCACCAACCAGAGGCATGAGGCTGCCATCCGCCTCTACAAGGTAAAAACATTTACCCATGTCATGTCCTGTCCTGCAAAAACATCACACCGTTAGTTTCTTACAACACTACATGTGTGGAGGAAACTGACAATTTAAAGAGTTTTTCAAAAAATAT
Organism: Solea senegalensis; assembly: GCF_019176455.1. Taxonomy (NCBI): domain Eukaryota; kingdom Metazoa; phylum Chordata; class Actinopteri; order Pleuronectiformes; family Soleidae; genus Solea; species Solea senegalensis. The sequence continues at coordinate 24,255,837 of NC_058021.1, forward strand.
ATTTGTTTTTGCAGGACATGGACAACGATTTCACAGTACGTTTTGTATGAAACATGTTTTGTGAGGGATAAAAAGTTCCCATAAACATTACAATGACAGACAAAGATAAGGTCACTGTAACCAGGATGATATCCATCAGCTGCGGGTAAATGATCTGCCTGTGACCAGTTTGATCTTGCTTTAGCTGCGTTTTTCAGCTTGTGATTCAAACTGCACATAATTCTGGAATCATTTCAGAATTGATCCTGAAACTGAATCCCACGACACGTCAAAAAAAAAAAAAACACAAGGAAAAAAATGGAATTAATGTGATGTTTTTTTTTACTATTGAAGATTCTCATACATAAATGACATTTCCAGACACACACGTTCTTGTACAATATAATTTATCTTCATATAGACGCAGCATTTGTGTAGACAAACATGACGTGTTCCTCAAGTCAATGGGAGACGCGTTTTTTTGCTTGGAACAATTCAGTCATGACTTGTCATCAGATTCCACACCAGCTGCTCATCAGAGCGCTGAAATAACACGCGACTCGCTTACTTAACTAATTAAACTCTTCACACTGGGAGAAATAGACAGTATCTGAGGAAGGGAATTCCAACATGGGCAATATTTGGCGTCTTCTTTTCCTCCCCAATATATTTACCGTGATTTAGTTTGTCAGACGTCTCCTTCAGCTTAATAGGATGCTGTTACATTTCCCAAGCCTTGACCTACAGGACAGGATCAAGTGCATTACATTAATGAGGATTTCTTTACTACTGTATGCAACATTTGGCAGTGGGAGGTGTTTGTGTGTGTGTGTGTGCGTGCGTGCATGCGCTAAAGAAACGGGGGAAATTAGAAAAATAATGTAAATCGTTATTTCTACATTAGAAATTTGTTTCTATACTAAATTAGCCCGTTTTGTATTTTATGCTTATTGTCAGTGGAATTTTTATTTGTAAGTTTTGGCTGTGTTTGACAAAAGATTCATTTAGACAGATAAGGATTTGCAATGAAATTACTTTTACTTTGCGGTGCAGTTCTGCCAGTTGTTTTTTTTTATGTGGTGCCTGCACTTTGCTGTTACACTTAAGGGAAATCATTTATTTGTAAATCTGTGACTGATTCCTGCAGTTCCGATGCTTGCCTGGATCAAGCACATCGGCATTCTTGGGGCGATTTAAAACAGTCTTTGTTGACTTAAACAGGATGTACATATTGATGCAGGATTGGCTGACAGTTTGGCAACGACAGAACTTGGCGTGGGATGAGTTGAAGATGTCTGTCCTAGGGGATCGTTCACTAATTACTTTGAAATATGGTACATTTTAATTCTCAACAAAATTATACAGCCTCTACTTTGGTCCACATTAGCTGAGACTCTAAACTATAGGATTAACGTGATTATAGGACCTCACTGTCGGAGAAAGACTTGGTTACCCAGGCTGCGCTGAACTCTGAAAACCATACAAAGCAGGCTATTCATATCAGCTGTGAATAAATGTACACACCCAAGAAGCACAATCAGCAGCACAGAAATGAAGGGAAGTGGTTTGTCTGAGCTAATTCCTAATTTAGTTCTCATTTTCGCCTCACGGGAAAGTTTAGTCAACTAAGGGAGTGTCCTCCACAGCACCAGTTTTGCCAAGACAAGTGAGGGTCATCCCAATGCCCCCTCTGTGCACTCGTATACCCCTGTACGTCATCTACCCACCCACCTACCCCACAGGCCTCAACAAATCTGTTCCACAGATGACGCTTTTAATACTTTTGGCAGAAATCCCACTATTTTACCCTTGGACATGTGGTAGTAAAGTGGAGAGAGGGAGAGAATAGCAGAGGAAAAAAAAGTCATTTCTTTATTTGACCAGAAAAACACCTCTCCTTTTATGTATTGGCAGAGGTGAAAAGCACATGGGGATGGAGGTAGCTTGGCTGCGCGCATAAAAGATCCAAGTGTTGACGACTTTACCATCTGGTTTTTTGGAAACACAGAATATCTTTATGGCATGGGAAAGCATTTGAAGATACAAACAAAAAGCATATTCAGGAGATTTTATGGCTGCTTTGTAGCCACACTGGAGTACTTCTGAGGGGAATAGAGAGTTTGAAAGTGTTTTTTTCCAGACTTTGAAACAGCAAGAGGAAAATGACATTAGCAGTACATACACACATCATGTCATATGGTGTCCAGGGCAAAACAGGTGGCGCAGGAAGTCGGGCCTTATATGGAAAAAGCGGACATATATATGCGCTTTGCTGCTTATTGAGAAAATGCAGCAAATATGACTCGGTCCCGGTATCGACGCTCACTTTAGTATTATCACAGCTGTCAAATACAAAGCTTTACAACATTTTCTTTTTAATTGCTAAATGACTATATGCTTTATATGCATCAAGTTTGAATGTGAGCAGTCTGTGAAGTCGCATTAAATGGAGTCGCAGAGCAGCGTGTCCAGAGCTGGCCTAACCCGTGTTTGGCTTAGCATCGAATGTGATGATGTATGGCTTCGTTATGATTTTTAATAACAAACACTGGCCTTAATGCACATGGAGACGGGAGTAAATCTGTCAGTGCCATTCTGTCAGTGCTGCGGGGCTAAGTCGGGGGTTTAGATTGTAGGGAACATGTGTGTGTGTGTGTGTGTGTGTGTGTGTGTGTGAGTGATCTGGGCTGTGCTTGCCCCTGGGTCATTAGGAGTTGAGAATGTTCATGGTCAATGTGGCATGGTCAAGGACCACACACACACACACGTATACACACACTCAGTCTCTTATAGGCCATGGCACCTGTTTCTCAGATGGCTGTCTGAATAAATCTTAAACTGTCCTCAGCCACAACCACCCCACCCAGTCTGTCTGTTCAACTTTCCATCATAATTCAAGTGGACGTCCAGGGTCCACTGGACATTTCCATATCTCTGTTTTTCTTTTTATCGTTTTTTTTTTCTTTTTCTTCACATTCCTTCCCTTCCTTCACGCTCCTCTTTGAACGCAGGATCTCAGGCTCATAAAGTGCTCATATTTTATGACGGAGGATGGAGGAGAGATGACATTAGGATGGGAATATTTGTTAGTGACACATACAGAGAAAAAGAACAGGGTGTTTCATTCCCTCTGTCTTCCACTGTGTTCTGACTCTCTTATTCTCTCTCTGTCGCTCTCTCTCATTCCCCTGGGGAGCAGCAGATAGGCCATCTCATTACCCATGATCCTCGTGGCAACACCATGGCCGAAAATCAAGGGTTGGGGGGAATTAAAGTGATGGAAGGAAAAGAGGGGAAAAAAATAGAAAAGGATACTGGATTTAATGCAGGGAAAAGACGTCCTCGCTTGTAATTTTCTTAATCTTTTTGCTTCTTTTTTTTCTTCCTTTTTCCATCAACCAAGGGGCTTTTTTTTTTCTTCTTTCAGTCGTCCAGCTCAGCCCCCACCCTCACGCTTTATTCTCCCCCATCTCCCTCAGATGGAGATAGCTATGCTTATGCATCTGTGATATTAAGTCTGCCGCTGTGCCTTTGCTATTAGCAAGGGTCAACCCTGCCCACTCTCATTTGAAAATCAAATGGCCCTATATATATGCAGCCCAAATTATTCGACTGTCATTTGGACTTGTGTGATGGGAAAATGGACAGGAGATTGACTCCAATAGATTTGCATAAAAAGCCATTGTGCTTGTCCCTGCAATAGAAAAAAAAGAGGCTGAAACGGCTTCAAATGCCTGGCGCCGCTTTATTACACGGTAATAAATGCATGCGTGCATGTGGAGGTGTAGCATTACAAACACTCAGCGAGCGCATACATATGTCCATACACACACACCACACGCACACACAAGTGTCGTCTTGGTGATCAAGTAACTGTTTTACACTTGAGTCCGTGTCCACTTGTTCCAGGCATGGGCTCTTCATTACTGCATCCTTGTCTCACACTCGCAGACTGACTGAACGAGTTGCTATTCTCTTCAAAAATAGAATGTTCTGCGATACTTCACACGGAGATGCTACCTGACTGCGAGATGTACATTGTCATGTTGTGTCATGGAAACGGATGACACGGTCTGCCGCCAAAGAGTTCAAGTCGGTGTTTTCAGTCGAAAAGGTTGTCGCTCTGTCTCTCATTTTCATTTTACACTTCTAGAAGTTGCCCGGTCTCTCGCTGTGTCCCCTCCTCTCTCTCTGGCAGTTAGTACATTATTCAAATCATCTCCAGTTTCACCTGCATAGAGATCAAAATGGAAATCTTTCAGAGGTCCAGGCGTGGCGAAATGGGGGCTGGAGGGTAGCGACTAATTAAAGCATAAAAGCAAGTGTGTGTATGTGTGTGTTGCTGTTGCTTTGTGTGTTTGACAGAGAGGTTTGGATGGACAGACTTCCCCACCCTCCCCTTTCTTCCTAATAATCCTCATAGATATTAATAAGAGTTTCGCCCATTCTTCCTCCAACGCCTTAACCAGATGGTCGGCATAGCATTAGCCTGTGTGTGTGTGTGTGTGTGTGTGTGCGCACAAAATGTCCAGCTTCGGTCCAAGTCCTGACTGACACTCATATGTAATGTTTAATTACCCTGACCAGCTCCCCTGTCCCTGTCTCTATACATCTTGACTCTCCTGTGAATTAGTTATGGGGAACAGACTGCAAAGTACCTTTTTTCTCCCTTTAGCAAAGGTGTGTTTTTTTCAGTGAGTAAGACAAAGAAAGAGCCAGTACTGGTTTTCTCATATTAATAGCCAGATGTGATTCTCTTCATAATCACTCCCCGCCCCTTTCTGGACTGTGGGTTATTTGGGCCGGGCCGGGGCCAAGCCATTTGTCCATGTGCATGCGACTGTGAAGCAGATCGGGGCTGACAGGTATGGGAACGATAGCAGAAAGGGTGGCGTGGGGGGTTATGGGGTGTGTGAAGGGAGGAGGGCCAGTGTCTTCCAGACCACCGCAAGGAAGGAAACATCCCTGGGAAGTGGGAACAAAAGAAAAAGCAGGAGTTTGCCATTTTTTCTTGGTTTTCCCTCCTTGTTCACATGAACTGTTACTATGGCCTCCGTTCAGACCTGGTATTAACATCTGTCCTCAGTCATCCAATCACGGCGCACGTGTGTGTGTGTGGGTGTGTGTGTGTGTGTAAAAGAAAAGAAGAAAGACAAAAAAGATGAGGGGAGTTGAGTGAGTTAAAAAATGAATTCACCGTTAATGTTGTAAATGAAGCTATGAGCGCTGATTAGAGCCGGTTCTGTGATTAGATCTGAGCAAGCATTCAGGACACATCAGGGCCATTCAGACCTGTACTTAGTGCGATCTGGCCGTGATCTGATCACTGAGGACGGATGTTCATACCAGGTCTGAATGGGGTCTCTATTTGCACTTTTCTGCACATACTTCACATTTCCGTCTTACACACACAGAGTGGCCCTTGTTTCCTCTTGGGTCTTAATCATCCTGTTGAGACAAAGATAACAAGATTTTTCTTCTTTTTTTCTTTTTTTAAACCAAAAAACAAAATAATGATCAAGAAGGCACATGATCTGAAATAAATATGATCTGTGGAGGCACGTTGCCTCCACTTTTGATGGTGTGATTTGATCAGAGCCACCTCAGACAGATCACGTTAGCAGGATCAGACAAATATGTCCGCTTTACTTTTGAAACCACCTGACATTAAAATGTGCATCTGATTTGCATTAATGTTAAAAAAAAAAATGTGAGAGTACTTTAGACTGTATGTGTTAAAAGTAGGTTTCCTGTTCTTGAAATAATCTGAAACACTACATTGTCTTTAAAATGGTATTTAGATAGCACAACTATGCTTTCCCAGTCTCATGAATATATCGGGATATTGATATGGACAAAGTTGAACTGAAATACTCCTCAACGCCTTTCCAAATCAATAATCAATCGATTGAAGGTAATTGTGCCTTCCTTGGAACAGTCCCAAGTCTCTCTCTCTCTCTCTCTTCCTCACACTCTCTCTGTCATTATCAGCATGTGGCTCAGTATTCGGCATTTCAGCATTCCAGCTGTAATTGATTTTAACCATTAGGTGCTCAGAGAATAGATAAGTAGAGGGAGATATTTGATTATATGGTGAATGTGAGAGAGAGGGAGTGAAAAAAGAGGGAGATGATGGCGGGAGAGGGATGGACGGAGAGCTGGAAAAACTGACCTTGTCCAGCTGTTTGTCCGTGTCTACCACTGGCCTTCCAACCCTGCAGTGGCACAATACCGCTGACCTCCTGTGAGTTCAAGCAGCTTAGTTTCTGTGAGGTAATCCCTAATGCTTTGAAATAGACCTGATAGAAAGCCCACTTACTTGTTTGGGATTAATGTGGGTTGGTTGGTTGGTTTATGTGTGGTGTGTGTCTATGTGTTTGTGTGTGTGGGGGGTCCTGAGTTTTCAACACATTTAGTTAAATTAACCCGTTGTAAAGATCATAGTCAACTCTTTTTTGTGGACTCAACCTTGCGCAGCGATGAGGACGTGACTGTCCATGAAGACACGTTTCAGTTCATCAGCAGAGCAGTGGCCAGAGCGTGATTATTCCTTTTAGCGGTTGCCCATTCCCTACAGAGGACATTTTGAATCTTAGGGTGGTATTGTGCTCCCGCTGTTTTCTGAAGATCTGATTTATTTTTTTTCCGCTCCATCCTCCTTTTCTCCCCTTTTACTTTTTCTGCCAGGAGTCTAGGTTAGGACCAGGGATAGGGGTGGATGGCGGGGTGGGGGTGGATGAGGGGGACGACAAAGGCAAACATTTGAGTAATCTTCAAAGGGCTCATTGGTATGTTGAGTGGACGCTGGTATGCGGACTGCGGCTGAGGCTTTTTCAGAGGAAAACAATGTTCTTCCTTTAGACAGACTGTGCAAACACTACCACAGCCGGGCGATTCTGCCCAGTGCTGCCACTGCTATCAGCCAAATCCCCGTGCAAAATGGTGGGGTCCTGTTTGTTGCCGGAACAGCACAGAGCTCATCATTATGGGTTTATGGCCGCAGACGGAACATCCCAGGTTGTTGAACGGCGATGACTAAGTTTATACAAGGTGTCAAAAATTGTTACCTGTGTGCTCGGGGATGCACAGCCGCCGTTTATGAACTGTTTTGAGCTTTGAGGGCTAAAGTAGACAAAAAGACAGCGGTGCAGAATAAAACCTTGCGCCCCTCTATAAAGAAAATGGGGAGGGATTAAGTGTGCCATCTTGTAGGTCAACTGCGAGGCATTTGATTTCCTGTAGCAATATGCAAAACGGTGCCGCTGAAGAGGCGCCTCCATTATGCTCTCCCTGGCAGAGGTAACACTCCAGCATGCACACACAAACACTTGTGCATAAAACAAGCCACACTCTCATGTAGCTTCCGGGGGAATAAGGCCTCAACCTCACCTTTTGTTCCCTCGAGGGTTTTAAAATGCTGCATTTTGTCTCGGTGAGTTGATTCTGTAATGTTACACAGTCGTTTATAGTGTTTGAAACACGCGTCCCATATGTTCATGCTCATGTAACAGTACAATAACGCGTTCATTTAATTAAAAAAAAAAAAAAATGAAAGAAGCAGTCTGCCATTTTGTGACAGTTTCAAAATGAACTCCCTTTGTCCAGTAATCACCAGCCATTTTCTCACGAGGATCCACCCCAGGGATAATTTCTCCCATTTCACTGTCATTAGCCGGGCCTGGTATTAGGCTTGTGTTTTGTTCCCTGTACCTTTTGTTTTGCTCTAAGTGAAACCATGCGACAGGGTAGGGGCTAACTGAAAAACAATACTCCCCTTCACAGGCTCAGGAATGTGTAATTAGTGATTTGAACCCGACTATGCTTGTCTAGATTCTTCCCTATCATTCTCTCTCTCTTTCTGTCTATTGTTCTTTTGTTCTCCCTGTCATAGATTCTCAGATTCTTCGCCTCTCAAGCTATCAGTTAGTGTCTCTCACTGTAAGTTCCCTTTTGTCAAACTCTTGCTAATAAACATTTTCTCCATTATGAACGGAGTGAAGAAAAACAAACTTGGCAAAAACACATTGCTACTCCAAAAATATTTTCCCTTCTCTTTCATTTCAGTTTTAGTTGAACATAACAACATCAGTGCAGTGAAAACCTCTTTGATGGCACCAGCCAAGAAGTTCCAGACCCCCTTTTTTTCTTTTTTTCTTTTTCCTGTAGATTACATTTTCCCAAAACTCACCCTGCACATTGGAAAGAATGGAAAATGGCAAAACCCATACCTAAAAGTATGTTCACATTTAAGCAACATCCCACCCCTTGCAAAGCACTGGAAACACGATGAATCCCACAAGAATGTTAACATGTCAGTGATATTGTGCTGCGGCGCTTTATGATTTGTCCCATTGTGAGTCGATGGAAAAGATAACCTCAGCAAGAAGATGGTTTAGGGAAATGGGGAGGTCTGGTCAGTCTCACCTGGCGGCGATGGAGACAAGCGGGGGCTTTTAGCCCCTAATGGGCTAAGGTCAGGATGGCTAATAGGGAGTAAGTGGCTGAGCCATGCTGTCTAAATCTAATGCTAATGTAAATACTGATCCATTTTCATGGGGGGTGGAAGTGAACTGGCTTTCAAGACACCTAACACACACATGCACCCATAAGTAAGTAAGATTTGTTGTCTCTGTCTCCTTGAATCTGTTATTCCCCTTCTGCTAGGACAGTAAATAAAATATGTGACTAAAACTACAAGAAATATATAGTGTTGTAAAATTGCAGGCTTGTTTTTTCCCCCTCGTTTCCTTGCTCTGGTATGTATATGTGTGTGTGTGTGTGTGTGTGTGTCAGCATAAGAGACAGTTGGTGATGGGAGGAACATAACCGATTTTTCCAATAGAAGGGCCAGAGGTCAGGAAGCAGTGAACTTCAGATTGACCTTTACCCCATACGTCAGACAAACTTTGCTATTACTGGACTTTATGTTCCGAGCTCTCACAAAGCCCTGTCACTGTAATGTTTTTTTTTTCTGCTGACAAATTAGAAAGAAGAAGTTGAGTGAAAAAAAAGAACAAGTTGAAGGGAGAGATAGAAAAATGAGACGGCACAGAAGGGGAGAGAAGCGGCAGAAGGCTTGTATGAAAGACTCATTGTGATAATTCATTTATTTGCCTTGGCGGCCATTATGCAATGGATGCTTATTATTATTGGGTGACCTAAGCTAAGCTCGCCCACGGGCCCTGCACCTCATGGACAGGCCTCAGAGCTGTGATCACATGTGACTGCCAGCAGGCAGAGCCACGAGAAACTGGAGAGGTAATTTATCTCAGGGAAATATTTTTCTTTGCATTTATGAAACCGAGAGCCTTGTAAAGAAAGGAAAGACAACCATCACAAAAGAGTCGAATAAGAAAAAAAAGAAAAAGGTCAGATGGATTTAGGGCTGGTTTTTACTCTGGGTTAATTTTTGTTTCCTGCATCTTTCACATATCACACACCAATTGTGGCCTTGTAGGAGAAAGAGAAAAGCAGGAGAGGGGTGCAGGTATTTTGCACAGGCGCACAGGTGTAACTGAATGGTGGCTCTTTTCACTTCAAGTGTCCCAGTAAGACAATAAGACAGTGAGCCAGCATGCAAAGTACCACAACCTTGAAGCTGAAGCAGCTGAGTGGAATTCATTTCATTATTTACACCTGTGCTTTCCCTCCTGTGACATGTCAACGGCGTCTGCCATTAAAAAGGCCAATTTGTGCAATGTGCATTCAGCACTTTCTGTTTGTGACACCTTATCTGCATATTTGTTTTTTTTGTGTGTGTGCGTGCAGCACTGTGGAAGCGGGGTAGCGCATACCTGGGCCCTCAGCATCTCTTTTTCAGCAGTGCAGTCTGCCAGCAAATCCATTGGCAGTGATCTTGCGTTACATCTATTTCTTGGGGGCTGAGCGGCGGTTAGCAGAAACATGTGTTAGGGAGGTGGTAGCACTGATGGAATTCTACACTTGGCAGCCTTCCAGGCAGTGATGGTATGTGTTTAAAATACTTTCAAGGAACAAAACACGCTTTTGTTGTTTGCTGGGCCAAGTGGGGCTGTTTTTGTCTCTGATGGCACCCAGGGGCCCAGGGGACGGCACCGGAAGCTGGTGACATTCCAGAAAAAAAGGTATAGCCAAACAACAATGCCACGGAAAAGAAAACACTGATGAAAGCAGATAAAGAGGTTTTTGTTTTTGTAGGGGTGTGTGTGTGTGTGTGTGTGTGTGCATTTTTTTGTGTGTGCACATACTCTTAGTGGACACAAACAGGAACATACTGATTCTTAAAATATATAAAACATGTACACACATGCCCTTACACACACATAGTTGTTATTAAGGCATAGCAGCAGCAGCAGAGGCTTCTTATTTTCAGTATGTGTTCATTAGCTGCCTGGTTCTACACTTAATGACAGGAAAGAGTCATGTTTGTACAGAATACCCTAATTTGTCATTTGGTTTATGGAGGAAAACAACAACCCTGCTGCTTTGCACTGTTTTTAAGAAATATATATATTTTTGTCATCCTACCAATGAACATGCACATTTACAGGCAAAGACAAAAAAAAGAAGATGTCATTATTGAAATTATAGACAGACACAAAAGCACAGTTATGAGGTAAAATGAAAAAAAGTGAGTCAAAATTACTCATGCATAATCGCACCAAAACACACACACACACACTCACACACATACAGGAAAAGAAAAACAAAAAAATGAAATTATATTGTGGAATAACACACACTTGCACACACACACACTTATGTGCACCAAAAGATAAAAGAAGTTGTGAGCAGATGTCTTTTGCCGTGCCTTATTAAGAATTCAGTTAATGAGGCAGCTTTGTCACCACAGATAGAACAAATGAATATGAGACAGCAGTGCTGCTTTATTCCCAACAAACCTCGGGAGCGAGCAGAGGGGGGAGATGTACGCGTTTGTGTCTATGGTGTGTGTGTGAGAAAGGAAAGGTGTTTTGTAAACATCTCATTCTGCATAATGAATACAGTCCTCTGTCATCCTCACCCACATACACACATATACTGCAGCAGCAAACTGCTACACAAGACAAACCCCGTTTTACCTGTCATCTGACTATCCTCCCCTCTTTCAGTGCGTTTGTGTGTGTCACAGTGCTGACAATGTTGTGTCTTTGACAGGTAATCAGGAAGTCCTCACTGTCATAAATTGCGTCCCTTGTGTTGGGGGTGGGTGGGGGGGTGTATTCACCTCCTACACCATCCAGAGATGTCTGTGCCATGTTTAGGTCCACCCAGGGAGTGCTGTTTAGCCCATTTTGATTGGCCCATGGGGAGTGTTAGCTTATTTGGTTGTTTGCCAAACACTAATCCCCAACAATTAACCACCAGGCACTCTGGAGAGGTGCCATATTGACAGGGATGTGCCCCCCCATCCACCCCCCCCCACGATTCTGCACGCACAACACACATGCACAACACTCATATGGCACAAACGTAACGCGCAGCGGATATATCCACGCGCACTGATCAGCTGCGGCATAAATTACATACACATTTCAAGCAGACACACACAGGCGCAAACCCAGGAGCAGGAACAGTGTGTTTGTGTGTTTGAATATGCATTACACAGCCCACGCCTGGCAGGAGTCAAAGTGCTCCTTTAAAAGTTCATAAATCATGGATGTTCTGGCCTGTGATCACCAGACCGCCTGCATTTCAGGCCTGCGGAGTGCCAGAGAACGACAGACAGCCTCTAGTTTAGGTCTTAAACAAACCCTCTGGAATGTGCTGATGGGGAGAGAATTAATATTAGGTCTAAACCTATCTGGCAGCCCAGTTCAAACCCCAAGTATATCATTCAGCTACTCTTAGCTGAAGCCTCATATCATAAAAACAAATAGAATCCCATAAGTTGAGACATTAAAGGATGTGTATTTTTGACCACGTTTGATTTATGCGATTTATTTTCTTCTTTTTTTCCATTTTGATCCAAAATAATTACTTTAATGGTTATTCTTAGCTACTAGAAAAGCTTAACAAAACACATGCTCTGTTACATTCTTATGTGAGGTGCCAGTTGAGCGGACGGTTGTCACTGAGGGAAAGTAAGGCCTTGTTTGATTACTTTTTTTTGTACAACTTTGACGTCTACCCCCATTTTAATCAGAATAGTCACGAAATAAGTACACTGGAGTGGCCTTCAGACACGAGTGCACTTCACAGCCGTTGATTTTATAATGTTTTTATCGTGTACTGACAGCGGAACAAATGACATTGTAGAAGTAAGTCCTTCTGAAGGCCTGAGAACAAGATGACTGGTGGTTACATTTCAAAACTGTATTTTAGGAAAATTCTCGAAACTAATTTGAAAGGTTTACATTCTAATGAAAAGACATAAACTCAAACCTTATTGTGTTTGCATATTTGTGTGCGCTGAGCGCATGTTTACTTCTTTGAGCACACGTGTGTGTGGTTTCCAGGGTAAGGCTCAGCAGCCCGGTTCCTCTGCAAGGGAGGGAGGAGAAGAAAGAAAAGAACCAAAGAGAAAGACAGGGAGAGAGAGAGAGAAGGAGCGAGGGAGGCCTCCTTTCACAGAGAAACAAAGATAGCTGTAATTAATGGCCCTGAGCCCTGGACTAGGAGAGCTTTCTTCTGACAACTCTGACTTAATTAAAACTTAAGACTTCTGAAAGGGCCTCTGACTGTGAGGGGACGTCCCACCGTCTCGTGAGAAAAACCTTCTTAGATTTCCTCCAAAAGAAAGAAAGAGGGAGAGACAGAGAGAAAAGATGTGTTAGCGGCTGTAGCTATGTTGCTAATCCCTATTTGTCAAAGGAGGAAGAGGGAAAAATGGAAGGGGGGGTGGTCAGAACGCACACACCTGCAGCTAACGCTACCCCCCTCCCACACACACACAAATCACACATGTTTTTTTTCCAGTCCCTCTCTCTCTCACACGTTTTGCTCCACATAACATGACGTAAAAATGCTCCAAAGAAAATATTACCTCGCTAACTTTTCCTGTGATTCAGGAAGGAAACATCTTCCTATAGAAAACATGATAATGGAGAGTTGGTACACTCCACATAAACACACACACACACATGCACCTTTTTGTGTATTAAATCACACTCAGAAGCCTGCACCTGTTTCTCACATGGCCATATGAATAAATCTTAACAAAGCATAAACTAACCTTCATGAGCCACCTCTGTGTCTCTGTCTCTTTGCCTTGCTCTCTTTTCCTCCCTGTGTCTCCCTCCCTCCCTGCCTCCCCCTCTCCCTCCCCTCAGAGAGGATCAGATAATAAAAGCTTGGCCTGGTCTTTTGTTTTTGTGCATTGTTCATTAGCCCGGCAGCAACAACAGAGGCACACTTGATATGCTTGGCTTGACTGGGTGTATGGCAGTAGGGCAAGGTGGGATGGGGGGCAGGAGTGTGTGTGTGCGTTTGTGTGCATCTACACACAGACACACACTGGGGCAGGGCAAGAGGTAGGGGGTAGCTTTGCATGGCTGCAGTGCCATTAAAGAGGCAACTGGAAATTAAGGGCTTGCAACTGACAGCACACATTGAATGAGAAATCCCCACAGCTGCCAACAATGAGGAGTTCTGGACAATGTGCACGTTAAAGACAGAACCTGTTCTTAACTCAACCTCGTAACTGACTTTTTGTGTGTTTTTAATCCTCGCGTCACCTTAAACTTATCCAGTTAATTTGAAGCTGCGTGTGGTGTCTAAACTAAACACAGCTACTGTTGCCACACTCTTTTCAGTGTTCCCTCTGTTTGAAATTAAAATGCAAAATTAAGTTTATCCACGGGATTGAAGAGGCACCAATCTTGCTTTTAATTTGTACTTTTACAATCTAATCTTTTTGCGGTTTGCAGTTGAAGTAGAAGTTTTTCTGCAGCCTTACTTTTTAGCACATTAGAGAATATAATGGGCCAAGTTTCTGCTGGCTTGTATGAAGCCAGAGAAATGGGATTTCTGTGCACTGACTCAGTGGCTGCAAACTTAAAAAAGGATGTGGATTTAAAGGTTTTTGAAGCACAAAAACCAAAGAGATCACTTTGTAGACAAAATGTGTTTTACCTAAGATATTAGAATAATAGAAATTATTCATAGAATAATCTAAAACTTGAACACTGTCTGACATCTGCTCTCTCCTCTGTTCCGCAGCACTTGCAGAAGCTGGACAGTGCGTACAACCCGGAGTTGTGTGTCTACTACTGCTCACTGTGCGACTACTCCACTAAGGCTCGCCTCAACCTGGTGCAGCACAGTCGCTCACCTCGCCACCAGCAGAACGAAGGACTGAGGAAACTCCAGCTGCACCAGCAAGGCCTGGGAGGAGACGAGGACGGACTGAGCTTACACGAGCTGTTCCAAGTCAAGGAGTCGCTCTCCAGCCAAGGTCTGTGTTTCTTTAATCTGTTTGTTTAACTTGTTCTTTTGCTATTTCTAAGGCTATTTTTGGGTTTGCGTTCATGTTCCACACGTCTTTTTTTTCATATATGTTTCTAATTCATCACTCACACATCCCAATTTTCTTACTGCCTTTTTGCTCTCCTGCCTTCTGATTTCATAGTGGTCACTTTTTTCATTCGAAGTCAGATCCTTCTTTTTTTTTACTCCTCCCATCCCAAGTCTTTTCCTCGTTTTGTTGCACCACTCTGTCTTTAGTCCGTCAAACCTCCCTCCCTCCCTCCGTCCTTTGGCCTTCATATCCAGATCACGTCTTTTGATACAGACCCGTCCATTCGCCCTAATCTCTCCAAAATGAGCATGCTGTTCCTATTAGGCTGCCGCACTTAAATCTGCAGCACGCACACGTATATACACACTGACACACACGCTGTCCCGTGCACGGGGACATCCCAGGCAGGCAGTCAGCTCATGAAATTTCACCTTGGGAGGATCTCATGGTAAAAAAGTCCTGTACACACACACATGTTACTCACATACACACACACACACACACACACACACATATATATATATATATATATATATACACGTATGCTACGGCTACACAGTCTCTCCCTGGAGTGAGCTTTCATTTCCTTTCTCATGACCAAAGCAATTTGGCTTTCATTTAAGAGTCTCCGTCCTGCCAGCAGCTAATAAGTGTAACAGAACTGTAAAACATTCAGAGAGACAAAAAAAAAAAAGATTAATCGTTTTTCTTTGAGTGGGGGTGGACGGTTGGTGAGGGGTTGCAGGGTGTAAGGGGAGGGGGCTGCGCTGTAATTTAAACCAGAAGACGGAGAGTCAGGGTCCATTATTTAGTCATCCCTATGTTAATGCTGCTGGGAGAAAATGAGCGCTTAACTTGTTTTTGCTTTGCTTGACCTGAAGGAGCGGGTGGGGTGGCGGCGGTGGTTAAGGGGGGGAGGGAGTTGGGTAACACATTTTGATTAGCATTCCAGCATAGCATTAGTCCATGCATCCATCTGTGTGTGCAAGCGCGTAGGTGTGTGTGTGTGTGTGTGTGTGTGGATGTGAGTTTCTGCATGACTCTGTGATCCCCAAAGTGTCCTGTTTATACTGTACATGTACTCTCAGAACAGATGGCGGCCCGGGCGCTTAGAAACATGTGTGAATTAGAACATGTGCGCGCACACACACACACACACACACACACACACATAGACAAGAGAGGGGCTCCCAAACCTGAAATTGAGACCGTGGTGGTGTACGTTTGGTTTTAATTACCCATGGATCAAAGTTTCGGTGAGATTTAGGGTGCAGCAGAAGCAGAAGAAAAGCATGCTTAGATAAATCATTACCTCCCCGGCACACACACACACACACACACACACACACATGCACACACCCTCACACTTTTCTCTCTTTCTCTTGCCCTCTTTTTTTTTGGATGTTCCCCCCACTCCCTCTCCGTCCTTTTTTGTTCTTCTCATTCCATCTCCCTCTCTCTCTGCTGCTCGCTCCTGTCTATTTTTTCATCGAGAACGCTAACCCAAGCTTCAAGCCTCCTTCTCCTCCCCTTCTTTTCATTTTTTACATCTCAAACCCAGTGAGTGCAACCAGGTTTTAAAACTGTCAAAAGCAATATTCACCCGCTGCACCTATTCCAAATGTTCCGCTCTTAAAACACACCATATTTGTTGCTTGGGTCCATTTCATACTTTGATGCCTCATGGTGAATTTCCATGAGGAAGCCAGAGCAAAGCTAAAAGTGGACGCTGGCATCGTCCAAAATGTTAATCCACTTTTTTTTGGATGCCCTCCTTTTGCCCACTCTATATAATTTTTAGTGAACAACAGTATTCTTTCACAAGGTACATGGTAAATTTTTCAAGGGAATGTCCTTGTAGACCGTAGACGTTTGGCAGGTGTTGGCGGAGAGGGGGAGTTAAAAGTGTGTCAACTAGAGCTCAAACTGTCAAAGTTAATGTAAGAAATAGAGGTTTTAGTCTTGTTCTGCACCGGAGAGAAGTTGTTTTGTTTGTTTTTTCTCTCAAATGAGCCCCTTCTGTTTCAGGAAACACGACTACACATGCTACCACTGCATGTTAGTTTATTCTATTTGGAAGAAAAGGTAAATTACAGCTGCTTTAGGCTCATATAGTGATAGATGATGTGAACGTGTTCACCGATGGAAAAGGCTCTATAGTAGGCAACATTTCCAGCCAGTGTTCACTGTGAGGACACTCTATTTGTGTGTGTGTGTGTGTGCGTGCGTGCGTGCGTGCTGTTAGTTTTCTGGGGCTGCAACTCCTGACTCGAGCACTTTCTGTTCATTAGAGACTGGTATGAAAAAGATTAATTTAAGTGCTGACCGGTATCTTTCCCTTAAAGCCCGGGACCTGGAACCAAGCCAGATAATTATAGGCCCATTTGGGAATAAGAGTTCTAATGCTCTGGACTTTATGTACACGTGAATGGCTTTCATTAAACAATTTTGATGCTGATTTTATGGCCTAATTAAGGATATAGTATTGCAGGGACGCACAGCAAGCATATAGGTGTTTTAAACAAAGACGGGGTGTGCAGAAAACACGTCTGCTGGACTGTAATGTGTGCATGCTGATGCATGTGTTTGCGGGTGCATGTTTACCTGAGAACCGTTGACGAGTTGCTGTGCGTCTTGACCCAGGCGTAAATGCCACCTTTAAGTCAAAGTGAAGTATGCGTGCGTGCGTGTGTGTACTTGTTCATATGTGGTCACCAAATCCCTAATCCCTACACAGCAACCACAAACTTTGAGCTGTGTCCTTTAGAGACAAAAAGCCCACTGTTCCCTCGATGCTGAGATAAATTGCCTCTCTCTGTCTGTGTACAATTAGAAGTGTTGAAGAAAATTGAGTTGTTTTTTTTTAGAGTTTGTATCAGAAGAGAATGCAAAAATGAATTGCCTCTCAACATGGAGGACTCGGAGGCCATTTTGCTTTGAGGGTCATCCAAAAGTTGTTAGAGAAATTAGATTTTTTTTCTGCCCTTTTCAGCTCCATAATGAAGTTACACCCTGAATGCAGCTGTTTAAAAATATGACAGATTGTGCGTCATGGATATTCCATCATTGACTGCACAGTATAATTTAAATAATCAGTTTAGCGGGATTTTATAGACATTAACAGTCTGTGAAGTTTAGCTTTTACTGTGATTTTTCTCCCTTTGACTCTTTCTTTTTAGCCCTAAAGAGCACGGGGAGGAGGTGTGTGTGTGTGTGTGTATTTGTGCAATGAGAGTGTTTTTTATGTGTGTCCTCCTCGCCCATTAGCCCTCTGCTCCATCATGTGTAAAGCTCCTCATAAGCCAGACCAAGCAGAAACACTAGGGCCTTTTCTGCATACTTTACTTTCTGTCATTTTCTCCCCCTTTCATTCCCTCCGTCCCTCACAAAAAAGGAAAGAGAGACGGGATCTTATGGAGGTAATTATTTCTGAGAGCCCAGCCTGTCATCCATCCGTCCACCACCCCACCGCCCTCACATCTCCATCCCTCTAAACACCCCCACCACCGCTACCACCGACCATGCATTAGAGAGAGGGAGGGAGAAGACCCTCTTTGTCTGAGTCCCCTTTTTAAACAAAAGACCTCTTCTGACTTAGAGACACCAATAACACTTTTATCATGTGCATATGGATGGATGTGTGTATGTGTACATGTGAGTATGTGCATGTGTGTAGCCAGAGCCTTTTGTTTTCTCTGAGTGATAAGGCTCTGGGACATTTTTGGTCCTAGTTGAATTAGCGTGGCTGTGCTAACCATTTACATAGCAGCTCTAGGCTAAAAACTGAGCCTAATGGACACTTAGCGTCCTTACATGTGTTTGTGTGTGTGTGTGCGTTTGTCTGTGTGTGTGTGTGTGTGTGTGTGTGTGTGTGTGTGTGTGTGTGTGTGTGTGTGTCAAACACAGGGAATAATGGAAAATGGACAGAGAGCTAGTGTGCCATCTTTACATTCCTTTTTCCCCAAAATTTACCCACATGACTCAAAGCACCTCGAACACAAAAAGCAACTATTCAGTTTTCAATGTGGGAAAGCACCATGCGTTTATCCAGAGAGCATGATGTGATGACACCGAGGCATATTCTGAGGTATTAGGTTTTCCCTCCTCACTTTCACTCCTGCATCATGTACTTTTTTTTTCCTTTTTTTTTCCTCTGGGTGGTGGCGACGGTTTCGCCATTCCGGCGGTTCTCTCCTCTTTTTTTCGAAGAGGTTCCTCCTCAGACAGAAGTCTATTTCCAGGGTTTGTCTCAGTAATTTGTGGCCATTACATAAACATTCACGGACGGCAGGAGGAGTGAGAGAAAGGATGCAACACACACCCAGATCTAAATAACCACCAGAGTTAGCACAGCACAGTGGTGGTCATTTGAAAGCAGTAGGTGAGAGCAGCGACTGGCTCATCAAAGGACAGCATTGTCCACTTTCAGATACTATTTTTGTGCTTCTCTGGGATATTTCATCACTCTTCGCCATGTTTTCATTACATATCAATGTTTAGAAGTGGCCATAATAGGTTATGGCAGCTGATTATGTTGCGTATTGATTTGCTTACATGCAGCCGATTATCTCCAGTTAACAACTTATTAGTGACCTTTTCCTTTTCATTTATTGTGAATCAGGACGTTACTTACATAAAAGGGTGCAGTCCACAGATTTCACCGAGGCAGGATCCATTTCTCGCGTAATAAAAATGTGGAATGTTATTTTATGTGCCCAGCATGAGTAAAAATGCAGTTCCCGAGAAAAACTATTCTGATGAGAGTGATGTGATTTTACCCAAGAGGATTTTTGTGAAGTATGTAGTTTTTTTTATTGCTGTGCAATTAGTTGGAGACAATACACTGCATTTTAAATCATTTGTCAAATCAAAATAAGACACATACATATATGTATATTATTATATTTTCAGCAAGTAGCAATTTACCCCAAATTTCCCAAAACCATATTCTCTATGGCTGAGCGTAAAAGATGTGGCCATTTTTTGAATAATTCCATCCAAGCGAATTATAATTACTTTGCGGTCTGTGTGTGCACATAGAAAAAAAGGCAGCAGCCTGACTTGTGCCTCTGAAAAAATGAACCTCGTTCACCATAAACTATTTTTGAAATGGTGTGTCGGGGCGGTATGGGCTCAGGCCGATTGTTTTTCTTTGAGTTGAGCAGCTCTTCAGTGGAGGGGTATTACCCGGGCTAAATTGTTCCCTCATGTTTTCCGCCAAGGTTCTGTGCCCACCACACTGACAGTTATAATTTACAGAAATTGCACTGATTATCTGAATTAGCATACCTGACCAATGCCACGTTAGTCTTATTTACAATACAAAGCCGTGGGGCTCTGAGGACGCATAGTAAATATGACTTTAGTCTTTGAAGAGTGAGCTGGCGTCACAGGGCCAGGACGTCTTTCACATCAGTGATATCACAAAGTGCTCCAGGCTCCGCGCCATATGGAAAGACCCTGGTAAAGGAAGTGGTGAACTTAAAGTCCGAGGAGGACCATATTGAAAACATAGTAATGTTGCACTCTCTTTTGATATCTTTTCACCTCTGAGCTCTCGTCGACCACCACACACACACATACACACACCCACCCTTACTCCCTGCTCCTCTTTATTTTTCTTCTCCCCTACCTCCATTCTTTTCTCTCCTCACTACCCTCATACACCCAGTGTCCATTGACTCTTAACCACAGATGGACAAAACAATGGGTCATGTCACATAGCATTAAGACAAACAATCCAGTGATGGGAGGAGGGTTGTGTGGAGCCGGAGCCACGGTAACCAGGCAATATGCTCACTGGGTCCAAGCAGCCACTAATCTCAGACTGCTATGATACAATTCACAGATGGACATTTGAGGCAGCCGGAGTCTGGACACACTCTCTCACAAATGAGGGGAAAAAAACAAGCATAAGATAGTAGTATTGTCAGGTAGAATTTTTCTACAGCAGCAACAAATTCCTCCCTTCATCCTCACTCTCCTCTGTTTCCTTTACTTCATCTATCAATTGGCGGTATGGAATTGATAGCAGCTATTGATTACCTATAGCCAGGGCTAATCGTCACTGCCCGGAGGAAGCTTTGCAGCTACAGCAGCTGTCAGTGCCTTTGTATGTGACCCTGAAGCAGTTCAGCGGCGAAGCTGTTCCTCTTCACTGCTTAGTTAACAACAACAAATTGCCCTAAAACCAATTTTAGAAAAGAAATTTAGGATTGTGCACATCTCTACACAGAGCTGGAGAAATGTGCTGTATCTTTTTTTAAGCAAACACTGAGAGACATGCTATGGTTTCACCTCCCCACCTATGTGAATAAGACCCATCTCTCTCTCTCCTTTTCTTCATCTCCCTAATAGGAAATTTGAGCACACTGTGCGAGATTAAAGCAGAGAATCAGTGCCTTGTGAGCAATCATTTCCAGACAAATCTCTTTCATCCCCCCCACAAACCCCATCACCCCTCCTCGTTCTCTCGTTCGGTTTCTCTCCCACCTCCTAATGCTAACAGGGGGTACTGTGTCATGACATCCCTTTTGCTTTTATCATGTCCTAATAACATTCTGAAAATAGAGAGAGAAAAGAGGAACGTCACGGAGAGAGAGGGGAAGGATGTTGTGCAGGGGGAAAAAAGGCACAAGAAATGGATAGACTGATAAAAATCCGTTGAATGAGCTTGGGACTGGATTTGGGCTTTGATGTGGATGTCTTTGTGCAAATTATACAAATATGTCTGCCGCTTTAGTCGTCTTGAAGCCCCTCATAAAATGTCATCTCTCTTTGACTGTTTTTACGAGGGACGGAGGGTGAGAATGGGAAGAAAAAAAAGTTAATTTAAGTGCATTAAAAATATATAATTGTACAATTGGGGGGGGGGTTGAAGAAAAGTGAATACAAGGCGGCATTAACAAGTGCACTTGGCTAAACATAGCCTGTGCACATAACAGGTAACAAAGAGATTTTAAGGTTTCAGCTTGGTTGGGTCCATAAGATGCTTTATGGGCAAGGACGCACACACATAAACACACACACACACACACACCTTGGCCAGGCCTTTGTTTCAAAAGCAGGTTAATGGAGAGTGAGGAAGAGGAGCGTTGCAATTTTCTGCTCTTTAGGCGGCAGAGAATTCTCTCCAGTGTAAGAGACCAGACTCTCAGCGTAATAGCCATTTTACACCCTCATCACCCTTTGCACACAAACACACACACACACACGCACACACACAAGCATGAACACACGCTCGCCAGAAACATGTGGGAGTGTAATAGGCATTCTATGGTGTGTATTGCCAGTCCCCAGAGTGCCAGTAAGTGTTAGACATGCATAGAGTCGGCAATGAGACAATCAGCATGCTGAAATTGAAACCTTGTCTGGAGTCACACAGGAGGAGGGGTGTTGACGAGGAGTGTCGGGGCCTGGAGTGGCATGGGTGTCAGTGGGTGGTGGTGTTGGGGGGGAGAGAGGAGCAGGGAGAAGATTAAATAAAAAAATTAAAAAAAAAAAAAAAGAGTGGAGGAGCTGCAATGGGAACACAGATGGCAGAAGATGGGAGGATGAGGAAGTGGACGAGGAGAGAAGAGACAGAGGGAGAGGAAATAGGAACTGATGTTTGTTTAATTGCCTCATAAGTGATGACACAGATAATTATGTCGAAAAAAAAAGGAGATGTTCCTCTTAGGCAGGGCCAGTGAGCAGCTGTATCTGTTTGTGTGTGTGTGTGTGTCGTCCTGCCTCTCCCTACAGCCCCATCAACTGTCCCCTCCAGCCACATCAAGTATAGGACACCATTAAAGCATTACGGTTTGTGTCATATCAGATCATTCAGCTTAATTAACAGAAGCGCACGTGAAAAAAACACACACACACACATAGACACGCGTCACACGGAATCATTTTAATTACTCTGTTACGTCCTTATTTTTAATATCTCCGCTTTATGTACCTGGGGATATGAAGACGAGAGTGTATTTACCTATATATCCTGCACTGTGTGTTCGCGAGCGCGTGTGTGTCCGCGTGTGTAAGTGATGCTCCCTTGACTTCATATCTAATTGTCTTTTTTAATGACAATACTCCGCTGTGTGCTGGCTGTATGTAATGAGTCAGGGCGTGTCAAAGTGCAGGCCTGAGCTGTCTGCTTGAGTTAAGCTCTTCGCATCTACTGGAGAAGCCTCCAGCGTCCACACTTGCACACGCACATGTGGCGCACGCACTCAAAGAGACAGTATCAATGTGGGAGTTCCTGTATCTGACACGAGATTAAGAGGGCCAAGTGCGGCAACGTTGAAGAACTGCCCTGGAACATTTGCGAGGAGAAAGGACCATCCTGTCACACACCCGCACACACACACACACACGCACGCAAGCATCCTTTGCTGTAAGTGAGCAGTAGCCTCCCTTGCATTATTCACAGTGGCCGAGTGATCGAAGCTTGGTTCAATAGCACTAAAGCGGCGCATGCTGGAGAGATTTGTCTTACAAAACCTTGACACACACACACACACACACACACACACACAGGCGCACATATGCTCTCACACACATTGATTTTTGGTGGTGGGAATCTCCCAGGCTTTGGACGAAAGGCAGCGACGTGAGAGGGGTTTCCCCGATCAGAGCAACCCCCAGACAAATACACACACACATACCAACACATGTTTTCTGTACCTTGCAGACATAGGCAAAGACGACCCACGAGTACATTTTTAACTCCCTCAAAATGATATTTGATGATGATGATGATGATGAGGTCAGGCGATAGCGTGAAAGGGAAAAAATATGAGAAGGGAGATGAAGGATCTGCGTCTTATATCTGATGGGGTTTCATTTATGGTAAGATGAGCTGATGGTAATATTAAAAGCAAAGGAAAAAAGGTCTGACTGATAATATTTCTTTTTTTGCTGACTCTCCTATTCTTTTTTTTTTTGCATTTTACCATGAGGGGGCTTTTTGCAAGCAAAGCAGAAACAAAAAATCATGCATTGCCTAATATATCATATCTTTCAACTGCAGTGTGTGTGAGTGAGCGTGTGCGTGTGTGTTTCTCACGCAGGCATGTCCAATTCGAAGCCTCTACTTGATTTGAATGGCGATTTTCTTAACACATCAGTCACGTCATTGAGTTTCCCTATTTTCTTTCGGAGCGGCACAACAAGCAGCCCAGCACATGCCGCCCCCTCTGGCATTTTTGACATATTAACATGTATCGACAAGCCAGCACTCGCCCGCCTGTAAACACTGACGCAAACATTCACACACCTCTGTCCCCCGAAGACATGTGATCAAGCAGACCCAATCCCTTGTAATCATGAGGAACCCACACACACACGTATAGCTCCCTTTCAATCCTTGGTAATGGTTTGGGGCAGGGGGCTGAAGCGGGGGGCTTCTTTCCCTTAGCCCCAGTGTCTTAAGCTGCCATTGATTAAATGTTAACTGATATACTCAGCCCTGGCAATCTTGTTAGAGCTGGAGCAGGCAGGCAGCTAGACAGACAGTTTAGGACCTGCATCCTCCTGATCAATAGCACAGATAAAGATTTCATCCATCAATGAGCTCCCAAAACAAAAGGTATCTGATACCTGATTAGGCCCGTGGGGACATGCACACACACACATATTTTTGAGCAAGAACCCACACTCGCATATTTGCCACGCGAGCCGAGGCACACGGAACGATGACAAAGCACAAGTGAACCGTAAATAAATAAATAAATAAATAAATAAATAAATAAAAAAAAGCATGCATGCACATTCAAACACCTCCACCAATTATTAGGAAGTCAATCACATTCAACGTCCATGCTGTAATTACAACAGACACACACTCACACACATATTTAACACAGAGTCCAGTGTGCAGATTAGGCAGATCTGACTCGAACCAGATGAAGGTTAATTATTCCGTGTTCATTCACTTATAGGCGCGTGTGTTGGTTTGTGCATGCAGGTGTTTTTTACTCAAGCGTGTGTGTGTGTGTGTGTCTCCTCAAATGTATGTGCATTTAGATCCTCAGTGCATGCCAAAGGCACCGCAGAACCGGTTAAATCAATGTCTGGGTGACCACTGCTGTTAAAGTGTATCAATAATGTTTCCCTATCTTCTTTCCGCGGTATTGTCACGGGGTGGTTTGTAAGTCCAACCTAGCCGCAATTAAGACTTAATTATAAATCAATAACGGGAGTCATTTGAATATTGATTTTTCTTTTTTTCCCCAAATTGTTAACATATTCCCCACCCTGTCCATGCCTTTCTCCTTTTCTGTTGCAACTTTAAGTAGAATCAATACTTCCCTTTACAGTCATCAGAGAAGTGCTTTGGCATAATTGGAGGCAAAAACACAAAGGACTATCTTTATGGGGATCGATACTCAGAGGTGGTCAGGTGGGTAAAAATGTCACAACTCCTCAAATTCACGTCGCTTTTGAAATGCACTTGATGCGTCGGCAGCGATTTCATTCCTGGGATTTTTTGGGTGACGTTTTGTTGTCAACAACAGTCCCAGTTATTGTCGACATTTTATTTATTATGACACTGTATTGCGGCGCAGTCCAAAAAAGAAAGAAAGAAACCTGGTAACATGCATCTCATTTGATTACGTGATATCTGTGCTGTTTTATTTTTCCCGCTCAGCCATTTTGAAGGGTTGTGAGATTTTCAAGTGGCGTGTCAGGGGCCCGGGAGTCTAATGCATGGAAACATGGAGCTTTCTGTTTTCTGACGGCTAGCAGAGATAAGGTAGAGATATGGCTCTAGCACTGGCTCAAATCTAAAACAGATCCTGCTGGGAGGGTTGGGGGTTAAGAAAGTGAAGGAGAAGGAGGAGGGGGTGGAGGTAGCAAGAAAAGGGAATATTGTCAGTCCTCTAAGTGTCTGGCGGTGTCTCTCTTTCTTTCCCTTTTTCTCTCACTTGTTCTCTCCCCCACTCTCCCTCAGTAATCTGATTTATTCGAAGCATATGTGTGCTGCTCTGTCTTTGTCTACTTCTATTAGGGCCAGTGGGGGCCCATATGACATTGTTTAGCCAGTAATGAAATGGACATTTTTTGCATGTTTTTGTGAAAGTCAGAGGAAAGCCAACACTCCTTATTTGTAAGCGTCTGTGAATACCATCTCCAGGGCAGTTGCCGCAGGTTTGTGTGCTTGTGTCTGTTTGTGTGTGTGTGTGTGTGTGTTTGCATACGAGCGCTTGTGTGTGTACATGTGTTACAGGTTCCATGTGGTGTCCCATGACTCTGAGCAACCTAATGAATATTTGGGTTTGAAGATATTTCGTCTCATTTTCTGCCGTGACTGCATTCTTCTTATGTTGAAGAGTTTTGCCGTCCTCCCTGTCCTCAGCCCATAATAAGGCCCTGACGATGCACACATTTTTTTTTGTTTTGCACACTCTTTCTATAGAAAGAGACATGTCACATGAACTCATTTATCAGTATATGAAATTGCTCTCTGCTAATGGCAGCTATGCGCTGCCACAGTCCCAACTATCAATAAGGAATGTAGTCATAGAAAAGCACTGAATAGAATAAATGGTAAACCAAAGTCATTTTTTTGGCCATATTTCTTTGCGTAATACCCACAAACATGATAGTTAAGACGGAGAGTGAAGCGCACATGACAATCTATTTAAAAGATGATAAAACATAAGTGTACGGTACATCTTCAAAATGAGGATGATTAAAGTTTATGTATGTACTTAAAAGGCTCCATTTCATTAGTAAATTAATTACGATATAGGACTTTTTTCCAGTCCTGTCACTATCCTCTTCATCTTCTTCTTTGCTTTGATTTGCATCCTGGATTATTGTCTTGTTTTTTTTATTTGGTGACACAGAAAGCAGATGGTTTTTTTATGCAGCTGAAAACAGGACAGTGGCCCAATAGGATAAGGATCTTTTTTTGTTAAGCATTATCCATTTGGTCACTGCCCATCACAGGCCTATTTTAAGCAAAGAGAGAGTGAGACACACACACACACACACACACCACAATTATCTTAAACCATGGCAGCCATTTTATTAGATTCCCTTTTTTTCGAGTCTTGTATTAGTTCCCGAAAATTGATAAACCTTGAATAAACGACAAGGACCGGCCTGGGCAATTGGAAACTATATCTACTGCGCTGTATCTTTGTTTACCAGTGGAGTGATGGATGGACAGATAGACGGATAAATGGAGGCGAAGGGGAACAGATAGGATAGCCATATGGATGGATGTCTGTGTGAAAAGATATAAAAATAGGTGGACAGATGGATAGATGGATAGACAGATGAATGCATCAGGGAGATCTTGTTGGGCTGATAGAGTTGAACAGGTATGCCGAGAAACAGCTGCTTTCTTCATTAGGTTCATCTATCGATCGCAGACCCTCGCTGTGTGTGTGTGTGTGTGTGTGTGTGTGTGTGTGTGTGTGTGTGTGTGTGTGTGTGTGTGTGTGTGTGTGTGTGTGTGTGTGTGTGTGTGTGTGTGTGTGTGAGGGAGAAAGGGAAAGAGGAGCGAGGAAGGACAGCAGCCTCTGTAGGTAAGTGCTGGTAATAGAACAGAATGAATTCTTATCACAGAGATGGGAAGGCCATTAACCCTCAGCTCCTAGTTCTCTCTACGTCTCTGTCTGCTCCAACCCTTTCTCCTCCTCTCTTTCTGCTTCTCCCTCCCACCTTCTTCATTCTGGACCTGACAGGGTCACGTTGGCGAACGTGTGTGATATTTCCACTATGAGTGTGACTCTGAGTGTGTGTGTGTGCGTGCGTGCGTGCGTGTGTGTGTGTTTTAGCTGCTCCTGTGCGGAATGCCCCGACGGCCAGATGTTTATAATCAGGGCCTGGATAAATATTGGACCAAGGAATCATAAAAGAGCAGGAAAAACAGAATAAAGAGAAAGATATGGGAGGAGATGAAACAGAGGAGAGGAATCCTCTTTTCAAATTATTCCTAAATCCCTCAGTAAGCATGCCGTGCCGCCTCCTCAATTCACCCACTCAGCCTAAGGTGTTTCAAACAGCAGAAAAGCAATATGGTTGTTGTGTAAGATGCAGGTGTTTTGTGTGTGTGTGTGTGTGTGTGTGTGTGTGTGTGCACACTTGTGGAGGTGTACAGTAGGTGTGCTTCAGCCCCATTGTATGAGACCAGGTGTTGCAGCAATTTTTTTCCACTGTACTGAACCTTTTGAAGCCATACTTTTGTCCTGCGAAAACCTTTTGTATTTGCTATTAAAGAATCATTAACATCATCCCCGCCGCGCTTTCCGCACCAAAAATGAAACCCCCTCCTAACATGGAAAACACAGTTTCTGTCTATGCAGCAAGCAAGACACCCAAGCCTTTAATCTTGGGTATGTTTATTCATATGATTTTTTTTTTTTTTTCCCAAATGCAGTGTTTTGTTAGTTGCCTGCAAGACAGCAAAGCGGGGCAATTTGAGTGAAAGAAAATACAATGAAGTGTCTCAGGAAGTCGTAATTGACAACAACAAAGCAAATTTGGAGCTGCTGATACAAGCATTTTTATTCAAAAGTCTTTTTTCTTTTTTTTTTGCAGCTTATTCTGTCAGTTCAAGTTATTGACATTCACACCAGGAGCATATTAAATGTGACAATCCTATTGTCTGGGTTTTCGCAGTCAACCTGAAACAATAGATAGTTTTTTTTCTTTCTTTTTTTTTTTGCTGGTGTAATAGTTTCTTGTGTTTTAAGGTGTGGGTGGATGTGGAGCATGTGCATGGAAACGCGTGTGTTTGCTTGTGCAGAAGTGTGTATTTACATGTTAGCATGTGGGCTGTGGACCTCTCTGTGTGTGTGTGTGTGAAATACGTTGAACACTGTGTGGGAGTCAATGTGTGGAGGGTTTTCATGTGTAGGTGTGTGCGTGTGCGTGTGTCAGTTATTCCCAGGCCCTGTGCAGGAGCTGTAGCCCCTCTCCGCTGGGTTGATGTTTAGTATTTTAGACATGCTACATTAACAACATCTGGTTAAGATCTAAATGCTTGTTAAACGCGCTGAAATTTGGGGGGAAAGGTACAGGGAGAACGAAGGGGAGGGGGTGGAGGGGGTGGGCGGATAAAGAGGGAGAGTTGGGTAAATAAAGATTTGAGGGTGAGAGAACGGGAGGGAGGGAGATCAGTAAGTTTGTAGGGTTATTATTCTGGCAGTATTACCACTGGCCCTTGACTGTGTGTATGTGTGTGTGTGTGTGTGTGCATATGGCTGCGACTGTGTGGGATGGTGTAATGTTTCAAAGCTTTTCCCCTTTAAAACCTAGAGGCCAAACCAGAGCCACGCGCGCGGCGCAGGAATGTGACATCACAGGGCCCCTATCGCCCATACACACGCATGCACACATGCAAACATGGTCTCGCAGGGGACATGACCAGAGTTGTAGGAAGAAATCATCGTCAACATCACGGCTAAGCATCGGAGACATGGCATTCATGAGAGTTACGCAAAACATAAAGGCTGCCTCACTACCAGGGAGACATGGACACATACCATATCTGGTCTTTATTATTATTTTAAGACGTGTAACACAACAGCACTTATTATAATGCAGCGCATACAGTCATAACAGCGATGCAGTGACTGTCTCTCGATGTAATTGCTTTTCTCATATATTTCTTTTTTGTTTTCTTTGGAAACAATTATTTCAGCTGATGTTCTGCTTTCATAGTGTCAGTGATTTAAGATAAACAATAATATAAGAATTTTTTCCTTTGCTGCTTTAATGAGCACCATCCTAGCCCTCAGGAAGCAAATTAGAGGCAGCTCGGCCAGCTAATGAATTCAGCCATTTTGGAGCCCCCGTGTCCAGTTTCCCTGGCGTGGCGTTGCTCTACGATTGTGTGCTGTACAACCGAGTCCTCCACCGGGCACATAATGACCCGGCGTGGTGGTTATGGGCCCTTAGGGGGAGATGGGAGAGGGAGAGAGTGATCTCAGAGCAGGTCATTATACAGCTAGAAGACACACACACACACACACACACACAACACAGTGCACTGACACTTTCAATACATCCTCCATTGCCTCCATCTCCCATATGTCTATTTCTATTTTTTTATTCTCTTTACTGTATGTCTTTCTCTCTATCCCCCCCAACACCTATCTGTCCTTAACTTGTTTTTCTATTCTATTTTTGACTGTGATGTAGTAAAAAAAACAACTTTTTTTCAGTGCTAAAATAATTTGGTTTGTCTTATAGTGCGTCATGTTTGGGGATTATTTTTTTGGACAAACAAGAGAGTCATTCATCCAGGATGATCACTGGTTATATTTGCCAACAATTAATGGTTAAATCTAAAACGAGACTGATTTGATCAAGAGTCACTTAATTATTCTTTCCCCCCTAACAGTTAAATATAGGCTGGTGTTGGTTGCATGGTAATCAGACCCATGGTCTGTGGTTAGCTCGAGCTCACCGGCCAGCTTTAATGTTCCGACCGACCCACATCAAAGAGAGTCCCACCAGGCTGCCAAAATCACACACCCTCCACAGCCTGACCCGCTCCCTCGCTCCCTCACTCCGTGTGTGTGTGTGTGTGATAGAGAGAGAGGCAGGGGAAGGTGACTGCGAAAGTTTTGCTCTGTGCGTCCTCTGGTAGCGATTAAGATGATGGTTAAGAGTCCCTGCCACAGATCCCTCTCTCTCTCTCTCTCAGGAACACACGCTTACACATGACAACTCACATGCAAACACATGCAGTCACTGTCTCACTCACTTGATCAATGGCGCACAACCACACAAAACACAACATGTGCACACACACCCGCCCGTTCGTGCGCACACACACACACACACACACACACACACACATTCGTGTGGTGTGTAACAGTCAGGGTCAGTCAGAGGGCAGACGCTGTGCTGATGTATTGAGAGAGCTCGTCTGGGAATGTCTTCAGTGTGGAAACACATTCCCTGTATACACACGCACACACATGCACACACACACAAACATACACCACAGATCTAAGCGACTAGAAGGGAAAAGAAGTGAAAAAAAAAAACCCACTGATGAGGCCCAGATGATCAGCCCGCCCCCCCACCTTTTCTCTTTCTTCACCCACTCTCTACCCTCATTCCTTCCTCTTTTTTCCCCTCTCTCTGTTCATTGTCTCTCATTTTTCTACTGTCCTATCAAGCTACAGGTGCAGTGCCCCCTAGAGGTTATATTAAGCTGGTGGTTTAGTCATGTTCTGATCAGACACTGGCTGTGTTGCTGTGACCGCTTTCACACACTCGTGCCCCCCCCCTTTCCTTTCTGCCCAAAATTCAACTGTTTGATTGCAAAGCATCATATAAAGCGGTAGCACACTATTTAAGGTGACAAAAATGTATGTTTTAAGTACAAAAGCTTGATTTTTCTCAAGTCTTGACAGACTCGTTTTAAAGATGACAATTAACCAGGAGTAATTTTTAATTATATGTATTTGTTTTGTTTAATTCTTTTGAGTAGTTGTCCACGCCTTCTCCCTCCCATGCTTTTCTCACATCTCTGTGAAACACGCTGTTCAATTTGTGCCATTTGCTCCTCCATGGCATCGAATACAAGTCAAAAAAAAAAAACACAGAACAGAAAGACAAAGCAGCGTGTGATGAAGGACTTTCAGACCTGTTTACATCCATGCACGGACACTCTATCCTTCCTCTTTCCCTCAATATGAAGGTGGGCTGAATTAAAATACAAAGATAGATGTCGCAGCACCGGTAGTGAAAACTGCAATTTCTGCAGTCCAGGCTCTCCTGGCTGACAGGAGATATTTCATCCCCGTTGTCACCGACATATTAATAAAACATCAGGAGCAGAGTGCAGCCCCAGTCTCTCCCTATTCCACACACAAAACACACACACAAACACACACATGTAGTGGGAGGAGGGATACATACACCTTGACATTGACTGTGTACACAGCACACACACACACACAAATTGAAAAATCCAACAGTGCTCATGCGTACAAACGCAATTCTCAATCACATGCCAGTTTCTGCTATGAAAATTTCATGCTGGATATAATGTCCACTTAATGTGTTGGTGCTTAAAGTAGCGGCGCCAGTGCTTAGTCTATGTGTCTGTCTGTGACGCTGTGTGTGCGTGTGTGTGAGTGGGTGCACCTCTCCGTATGTGAAAGGGTTAATCATATCATGTTTCCGAGGGGGGTTTCACAGACCGCTTGTGCTCGTCATACAATGGCCAAAGTGATTGTATGCAAATGGAGGCTGACCTCGGTGCACCCTTTGCCTGATTTCTATGAAAATGACTCCTGCGCGAGTGCGTGTGTGCATGTTGTAAAATGTGTTTATTAAGGCAGCGGTGCAGGATTGATGAGCGCTGCTCTTTTACACGCGCTCACACAAACTTGTGTGCGCGCATACACACACACACACACAGACGCACACCAGTTTCATTTGTTGGCAGAGTGAAGGGTTTGTGGTGAAAGAGACCCCGCTGCCCCCCCTCCCTCCATTTAGAAGACATGAAATTTTTAACGGTTTTGGTCTGTGTGTGTGTGTGTGAGAGAGAGAGAGAGAGAGACTGTGAATATGATACTGTGTGTGTATGCTTTGACACCTATGTGCAAGTGTTTCTGTTTGATTTTTGCATTTGTGTGCGCCTGCCATGAGATGAAGCAAGGTAGTGTGTGTGTGTGTGTGTGTGTGTGTGTGTGTGTGTGTGTCTGGTTATCTGGCCTCTCTCAGACTGCTCAAAATTCATTACAAAGTGACATCAGCCCAGCCGGAGACAAATGATGGCTGGATGAAAGGGATCGCTGGGGCTCGGCTAGGATTAGTGTTAGCTTGTGCTGGCGACACATATATACACACACACATACACACTTGTACAAATACTCTCTCTCTCTCTCTCTCTCTCTCACTCACACACACACACACACACACACTCTTTAATCCACTGGCAGAACACTGCAGATACACAGAATTATCAAACAAGGGGTTGAACTCTCAGAGATGGGCAAGCTAATCTGCTAATAGTACAGAGCTGCATGTGCAAGTGTTGATTTGTGTGTGTGTGCTTGCACACAAACATACACAATATCTACATATCTATACACATTGATACATAGACTCATTATTACACACTATTTATAGTGCATATTTATGTAGAGAGCAGAACGTGTGATGTAGGCTGTACAATAATGTTAGTGGTGAAAAATAGGTAGCTTTTTCATCATTTACATTTTTACATTACAACAACATCATTACTGTTTCCTGACGATGATAGAACAGGGCAGACTTTAACATTTGTTTAGACTAGTAATTCTAGTTTCTGAAGAAGAAGAAGAAGAAGCGACCATAACCAGTAAAACAGCTTCCCACGGGGGACATATTTAGTTTTCACACAACTGCCCCGCTTTCACGCCATGGGCGTATTACGTTTCACCCGCCAGAAGTGGCGCGACGGGGCTATTTTAACAAAACATTTGTTCAAGTCACCAGAAGCACTATTTGCTGGTGCGATTCACTGTCCAGCAGGATGAAGTTGACGTTTGTGTGGGGGGAATAAAGGGGGGTTATGAGGATTAACTGTACATGTACAAACGGGAATATTGTCAAACTGGCTCTAATGTGCTACAGCTATAGCTGACAAAAACATCTGCTCTAATTCCCAACTTAAGCATGATGGGAGTTTTGTCTTTCACGTCGCTCGCCAGCAAATGACTATGTATTTAAGGAGCATTGTGGGTAATGTAGTATTTATTTATTTTTTTTATTCTGTGCATTTTCAGAGGAGACTGCTGATGATGGTGAGAGACCTCCTCGCTCCTCCTCCAGGCACGGGATCAACCTCGCTGAGCGAGAGGTGACTGACAGCCGGAGAACTGACCGTAAGTCCACACATACACGACGCCTATGAACCATAAGCATCCTTTCTTTTCAGAGCCGCGTCTCTTTCTTTCTTTCTTTCTTTCTTTCTTTCCTTCTTTCTCTCTCCCCCAGATAAGTCTAACATGTGTGTGTAACATGTGAAGGCTGCTGACTAGCCTCCATGTGACCTGCTTTAATCGTTTCCATCTGACAGAAAAAGAAAAAGAGAACGAGAGAGACAGGGCGAAGAGACAGTGGGAGAGAAGGAAAGAGGGAAAAACCAGAGAGAGAGAGAGAGAGAAAGAGAGAGGGATAAGTTGAGTGTTGTGGATAATACCAGGCAATGTCCAGGCCCCAGATTATTTTTTAATCAAATCAGTTTGCGTGCTTGTAATTTATAAGCGCCTTGCATTAATCTTTTCTCGTTCTTGTGCCCTCTCCGATGACATATTAATTTTTCATAAGCACAGGATTAGATGTATATGTTTTTCTAATATTGCACCACATCCCGGCAACCTTTAAATTAGTTTTTTTTTCCGCCTGTCCCTTCATTTTTCACTTTCTCTCCTGTTTTTCTCTGGCTCTGTGTCTCCCTTTAATTGTTGTCCAATCTGTGACCCCATCGCCGGGCCTTACCTGGTATAGAAAAAAAGAGCAAGCAAAGAGGAAAAGGAAGGGAGAAGGAATTGTTGTTATTTGTTTGAGAGAATAGCAACGTTGTAAGCAGAGGAGGGACAACAATCTGTACAAGACGGCTTGGTGTTTTTGTTATTTTTTGGGCGAGGAAGCGAGCACATAATGCCTCTGCTGCCAGGCTGTGGTTGGGATAGCCCTGGCTTTGTTAGATTTGATTTACCCAAATAAGAATTCATATGATCTTTTTATGTATGAGATGGAAATCCACGGCTGGGGATGAATATTGCATGGGGTCTCTCTCTCTCTCTCTCTCTCTCTCTCTCTCTCGTCACTTTTTTCTCTGTCATTGCATGGGCTTTTCTCTCTCTCTGTCTCTCTCTGCCGTCCCCCCTCCACCCCCCACTAATATCTCCCCGCCTCTTTCTGTGTTTACCCCTCCACACCCATTCTAACCCCAACTCTCTCTCACACACACACACCTTCCAACTCCAACCCTCTATCCATCTCAGACTCCCCCTCCCCACCACCACACCTCCTCGTCCTACCATGCCATACCTAGCTCCATAATGTGAGGCTCAATGAGGCAGAAGGAGAGCTGAGTGAGGCTGGGGCCTATTAGTTTAGCTAGTCATCTATCTTTCAGCTCTATCTCTCTGACAGGCCTGTCTGACGGACTGGCGGAGAACCACCATCCATGCATTTACTGCCGCATATTACCACCGGTGTCATTTAACACCACCATGCACAAGCAAAAAAAATAGAAAAAAAATCTTAAAAGTGTGCTTGCGTATGTACATGTACGTTTAGTTTATTAGATGTCAGACACTGTATGCCTTTATTTATTATTTTAACATATCATTTGTTCGACAAACCACGTTGGGGTCCTAGTTTGGCGAGGATTCCACATGTATTGTTGTCAATGGTGTTTTATTTTTGCATTTGGATTAAAGGCGGTTTGAAAAAAGTCAAATGCAGAAGGGGACTCTGGTGTGTCAGTATCATCAGAGGCAGGGCCTTCATTTTCTCTTCTTCCAGCTTAATCTGGTAAGATTTAGCATCTCTTTCCTCAGCCCCAAATCTCTGGCAGCCTTGAAATGTTCCGACGTGTGTGTGTGTGTGTATCTCTAGGGAAGGGATTACAGTGTGACCAAGTGAGCAGTATGTTTGCGCACTTCATCTCCAAGACCAAGATCCCTTAAACAAAGAGGGGCAGATAGATAGAGAGAGGAAGAGAGAGACAGAGGTGAAAGAGAGATGGGGGGGAGGGGAGAAGGAAAGGCCATAGGATTTTTTTTCTCCCCCCCCTTTGCTTCATTTACAATGTCTTTTTTAATCCCATGTTACTTTAGATTAATTATAATCCATGTTACATGGCCATGCAAATGCCTCCTATGTGGATTACTTCCACACAGCTTTGTATGTGTGCACTGTAGATGGCGCATGTCGTCACCATGGCTCAGGGGCTAAAGCTAAACAATGGCCCTGTCTTGGAAAATGAGCTTGTGAGTCAACCTCACA
The DNA here is from genome assembly GCF_019176455.1 of Solea senegalensis. NCBI lineage: Eukaryota > Metazoa > Chordata > Actinopteri > Pleuronectiformes > Soleidae > Solea > Solea senegalensis. The sequence continues at coordinate 24,291,220 of NC_058021.1, forward strand.
GATCGCTATCACCTTTGAAATAGCAACATGAAAAGGACTAATAATAATAATAACAATTTTGCTTTGCCAAACTGGAAGAGCACGCAAACGGAATGAGATGTTAAATATTCCATATTGTGCTTGTTCACATTCATAATGTTTCTCTTCTCTTTCTATTTGCATACATCTCACAAATTTGCCCAATATGAGATGAGAGTTTTGCCTCTTTGTTTTTTTTCTCTCTCCCTAGGATGAGATTAAAATACATTAAACATATTAGCATTTTTAATTATGAGCCTGCAGCAATGCCTTTGTGCATGTATGTGTTCTTAGCGTAATGACAGCTTGTTGAATGTCTCGGGCGATTTGTCAAATGTGACAAGGCCATGCTCGTATTTATCTCTCATGAGTACAGCAGCGGGAGATGGAGGAGGAAGGAAGGAAGGGTTGTCATTAAAAAATCAAAAACTACAAGGCAGCTGTTGTTTTACAGTTTTCCTCTCTTCCTCTCCGTCTGACTATCTACCTCTCTCCATCCTATTCCATTCCTCCGTTTCTCTTTCTCTCAAGGCCTTTCTCAAAGCAGACACACCCAGCTCTGTCACGGGTTGTAACTCTGTTTGTAGTCACACTCTCAGCTGAATGAAGCTCCCTTTTTAAGGTGTAGGATATAAATACAGTGACATGCTTCAGGATGAACTCCCCTATTCAGCACAAACGGGAACTGTTGTAAATGTCCGTAACCATGGCTACTCCAAAATAAAACACACTCACTCACAAGTCCATTTCTTTTTGTGTACACGTCATCTTGCACCACTACACTTTAAAATCAAAATAACTTCTTAAACTGTGTAGTCAGAAGAGCTGCAACTCCAGTCAAAGATTGCATATGAAACTCGCTCAGTACGTAACATTTGTGCGTCGTTTGTTGCGTAATCAACAACACACTGGCGTTGCATGTGATCCTTAAGTCTGCACTGATGGACACTCACTGTAGCAAGGTTTTATAACCCACTTCCACTCCCCGATAATTGGTTTGGGATGGCACTTAAAGTGGTGGACCTTGTCCATGATCGCAAAAACGTAGTGGAAGTGGGTAGGAAGAGGTTTGTAGGGGGTGGACTGAAAAATCTCCTCTCTGTATCTCACTGTCTCTCTCTCCTTCTGTCCTCTCTGTCTCTCTCGCTCTCTCTCTACCTCCCTCCGGCTAGATCTGGACCTGCTGAGTGCTTCAGTGGGAGTTTGGGGTTCAGAGTGTGTTGCTGTAATGTTATCAGGTGACCGGGGGTCAGCCTAATGCGTAACCTCAGAGCACCAGGCCAGTAAATCATGCTGGCCGGCCCACCCTGGCCTGTTTTGGCCAGCTCTCCTTTCTAGATTTACTGCTCCGTAACCTTAGCCAGTCTGCCACAGCTCAGGACAGCTAAATTGAATACTAAATCCAAGCTGCTGCCACCCAGCCTGCTCCCTCTTAATTGACAGTCCCCCACCACCACCACCACCACCACCACCACTCTCTGCTCTGTATTTGTGGGTGTTTTTTTTATTATTATTATTATTTTCATGAAATGAAATGTCAGGAATGAAATCTACTTGTTTTGCAGCTTGTACAAGAGAAAAGAAGGAAAAAGAAAAAGGGATTGTATTAGGTACAGTGTGATTATTTTGAAAGCCCGCTCCAAGACGTCATCACTGATGAGGTAGTTCATTTCATTTGAAGTCGTCGTCTGAGAGATATAAGGATTCAATTATGTGTGTTTGTGTGGTAATATATATATATACGCGCGGTGCAGTTTGCACAAAATGTGTCGCCCTTTCCGACACAAAAGGGCAGATTCAAAAATAGATAGACGGGAAAAGCATTAGCTGCAATGTCGGTCCGTTTTGCCTTTTGAGGAACAATATGAGACAGAAATATCCTGAGGTGTTCAGAGCTATGTGCTTCTGTGTCCTTCTCTAGCTTTTTTTTTTTCCTGCTTATTCTTCCCCCTCTGTCTCTATGCCTCTCCCTCCATTGTGCTGTACTTCTCTCCATCTGAGCGCCCACATGCATGTATATGTGTGCGCGTATACGCGGCTCCCTAAACATCATTGACAGTTGCAAATAAAGATGGGTGGTGAGTGTGCCGCTTTCTTCCCCCACAATGCAAAAGGGGTTGAATGTCATAAATCACCTTTTGATTTATCTAATCAAGCAAGGTCCTGCTGCATGCAGACATTTGTCACTGGTGGAGTGGGGTTGGTGGTGTCAGGTTTATTCTGGCCCTCCGCTTCACTGGGCTGCAGCTGGTGGAGCCCACATAAGTTTCGAGGGATGGGGGTAAAAAGAAAAAAGGACACAGTCATTAAGTGTCGGGTGCAGACTCAGAGACAAAGGAAAATGAAAGTCTACTGAGGTGTCTTGTTCTCTGTCCCGCTCTCTCCCATTATGTCTCTGTAATTATTTCACTTATTAAGGGCAAGAGTATGACTTTGGTTAGAAACTGCAGGTAGTTTTGATATTTAAATTTTTCCTCTCTTAACTTTATATGTTTAGATTGGATTGTGCTAGCTATTACAGGCAATTACATTACATACAATTTTGAATGCAATTAAATGCCCCCAAAATAGCTTTATTATTCACACACACACAGGATTTGCCTTTAAAAGGGTTCATGGACTAGAATTGCTCTCTCAACATTCAGGACTAACCAACTGTTCTTCTATTTCTGGGTGTTTTAAGTGCTGATAAAAGCACCAGGTCGAAGACGACTCTGCACCAGAAGGACGTATCTCCATGTTGCACACACACATAACATTAACGCACACACTACACAAATACACTTACATTCAAAATGACAGTAATCAATGGTGATGTGTGGGCTCTTTCCCAGCCACATTGTAAATGTATTTGCAGTCTCTTGTCCGACAATCGCCTCATCTCCTTTTGCAGGGATGTAATTTAGTTGCAAATTGAGTGGAAGATGGAGGCAAAAATTGAAAGTTGAAATTAGAAATGGTCATAATAAATTTGGGAGGCGGGCGCAGGCTCTGGAAAGGTCAGGTGATATGACAGGTGCTCGCAGCCTGGACCAATCTGAGCAGTGGTGTATCAGTGGCTGTCATGAGGTCCACGATGCACACACACACACACACACACACATATATATGCACAGAGACACCCACCCCGAGCCCTGCAGGGGCCATCACAGGCAGAGGAAGACAAGATTACCTCGCTTTTTTTGAGCTGCAGAGCAATTCTCGGATGTTCTTGGAAATTCACATTGTGATCATGTGCCCCCCACACACACACACACTTTCTTTCTTCCTTCCTTTCTTGCCCCCCGCCCCCTCTCTCCCTTGTCACTTTCCTTGACAGGCCAATATTTCAGGCTCCAGATATAGGGGATTACAAATAAAATAAGTGGAACGCCTACTTAATGCAACAGAATTAAAATGCATGAACAGGCCAGAGGAATTGATATGCACCCAATACAAACACAAGCCATGAAATAATATGAAATACAAAATGTTTTTTTTCAACCCCCTCTCCATGTATCGGTGCTTTGATTTCCCTTTTTTTCTATTTGTGCATCTAGCGTGAAGCGTTGATTCGCAAGAGTGAGGCTCGCATATTGCCTTCAGTGACCAGACAAGGGAGGGGAGGCAAGAAAGGGAGGAGGGGGAGGGGGGCTGATGGCTTAGGGAGAGAGGGAGGAAGAGAGCAAGCGAGCAGGAGGGAAACAGGGAGTGAGAGTTGCTGTTGTTGTGTCTTTGTGTGGGTAAATTGCAGTGGCAGGAGTACAGCACAGCCCGCATGGCTTGTATCTTAGGATGAAGCTAATGAAAGATTTATCAGCGGCTGCAGCATTTATACAACCAGAGGCTGATCTCTCCACATTGAGCCCTGCTGTTAACGTCACACACGCTTACACACACACGAACGTACACATACAAATAGACACACACACACACACACACACACACACACGTAGTGTTGCTACTGTACCACCAGCCGTGACCAAGCCCCGGAAATTTAGCATCTTGTACAGACAGAGGAGTTGTTGAGGCAGCTGGGGAAATGTATATGAACTAATGAAGTGTATAATATTACCATAACATTTAATGTATGTCGTGCTGTGATAATGAGCCTGCCTGAGTTTTCTCCATTTCACATTTCCTCAGGGCAAAAACACATCATTGTTCATGAATGTGAATAATACAGTCTGTTCTTGTATCCATGCTTATGTTGTCTTGTCACCAAATCTTTTTTTTTTAATTATCACCTATGTCCCATTGAATATTAATTTGGTACACTTGTTAGTCCCTATTATGTTTTGCCAATCTTCTTTTGACCACTTTGTGATCTAAAATAGAAGATATTTGAATTTATTATTTATCAATCCCAGTGCTGTACACTTCATGTATACAATACTGTAATAATTATGTGTACTTAATATGTGCTTCATTAGGATTTTGAATTGTTCATAGGGTTCAGTCACTTGTTTCAAATTGTGCATTTAGATGTGTTTTAAAAAACGTTGAAGCACACATTACACAAATGCAGACAGAATAGAAATAATAACTGATTAATTCATGAGCAGTATTAATTTTTAATGCTTTTATTCTCCATCTGTCTTCTCTTGCTCTCTCTCCCCTTTTACCACCTGCCAGGAGTGATTGCCATGTCCAATGAGGTTGCCGGACCGAACGCTATGGTTAAACATTCCCTGCCACCAGATCGACAAATTGAAAGCCCACCCAAACGGCCCAAGTCTGCAGAGGGGAAGACATCTGCCAATGAGCAGGTACAGCTTTACAGTACATTAAAGATAAATTGCCCTGCAAACACTTTTGAAAGTGTTATTGGTGTCGTTCCAAACGACACAAGAAAATGTCAAGTTGCAGTCGGGGGTTTATTATGAACCTCCAACAGTTTTTACCTTGCTGGAGAACAAGTGTATAGCTTTTACTGCTTAGTGTGCATATATTTACCATGGACATCTGACAGTTCATTTTTCAAAATACATGTTGGAATTTGAAGGAACTGAAGGCTAATAGCTAATGAGATGGGTTCTTCATATGCGTTAATTAAATCCCACCTTTGCTGTCACTGTGGGATGAGCTAATGTGAAGAACTGTAAGATGCAGAAATGCTAAGCTAAGCATTAAGCAAGTGCTGAAGCCAGCTTTCCATCAAAGAGTTAAATGCAGCCCAACATTCCCTCCCTGACAGAGCTTTTTAGCATCAAGCGCAGGAGGCTGGTCTTTGTGTTCTTAAGTGGAATACCTGCACGAGCCTTAAGGCTCCCTCCCGTGCTTCTTTTCCCCCTTTTGCATCTCTTTAAATTATATGTGTTTTTAAATTAGATTATGAAGTATTAGCTTGTCTGGTTCTGGGCCCTGCAAGGAGGGAGGACTTAGTCATTTCAGAAATGGATTCTATTAAGACAGGTGGTGGGGAGGCAGCTATGTTCAGAGTACTCCCTGTAATGAGGGCAAGATGTAGCTTGGGAGAGTACACACCTTTGTCATCTGTAATCTCCTGATTAGAAATTCTGGGCAATCGTGTTTTCTGTTAATAAAATTGTATGAGATGAGACTTAAGTGAATTACATGAAACATGGTTGATCACCATTTTCTGTTTAAAGGTGGGCATGGGTGCAGGTGGGGAAGGGTGAGGAATGGGGAAAACCCTGTAAAGATTCAATTTATTTTTCTAATATGTGGTTATTTTCAACCATAATGGTCGAGGAGAGATGATTCTTGGACATCTTTATCAAACCCTTGTGTGTTTTTAAAAAAAGTGTGGTCATTTCTTTTGTGGATATCTGGCTATACTAATATCTGTATAGAGCAAGAGTGATACCCATTAAGAATTTCAACTTGGTTAACTGAATCACAAGTGATGTACCTTTTTTTAATATCATTGTATCTCCACTACATATGTAGATATTTATTATACCATATTGTTTTTTTCTCATTTAAAGCTTCAGCAGTGTCCATATTGCAACTATAGCAGTAAAGATGCCAATCGTATGCAGCTCCATGTGATGTCACAGCATTCCATGCAGCCAGTGATCCGCTGCCCACTGTGCCAGGATGTCCTGAGCAACAAGATTCATCTGCAGCTGCATCTCACACACCTTCACAGTGTGGCTCCAGATTGTGTGGAAAAGCTTATTCTCACTGTATGTAAAAGTTATGATTCTAAGAAAATATCATTATTTTGTACGTGTGCATACATTTGCTTACTTGACAAAGCATATATTTTGTATTTTGAAAATGCATTACAATGAGCTTGATGTATTTTTTTAATTATACTGAAATAATCGGTTTGTTCTTGATAGGTTATTGGACCTGACACAGCAACACCAAATAATATAATGCATCCCCATACTGGACAAGACAAAGGCCCATCTCCAATGGATTCCTCTACCTCTCTTACTGATAGGTGTGGAAAATCTCAAGGTGAGCAGGATATAGCACCTGAATACAATTATCTCTGTTATTAATTGCTGGCCAAGACACATTATTTTCATTTAACATAAAGCAGGTAATTATGTAGTATATTGTACTTCATACTGTATATCTCTTTTTAGGAAGCATCTCAAAGGATGAGCTGACCAATCAAGACAAGAATGAATTGGACCTGCACGGTGAAGAACTCAAGCCCCCAAAGGAGGCCTCAGAGGCCCCAGAGTGGAAGCGAGCCAGTGGATTAGGACAAGATAGCAAGTCCCCTGATACCCTACAAGACCATCTCAGTGAGCTCCAAAGACTCCAACAGCAACAACAGCAGCTCTCCGTATCTGATCGTCATGTCTACAAGTATCGTTGCAACCACTGCAGCTTGGCCTTCAAGACAATGCAGAAGCTTCAGATACATTCCCAGTACCATGCCATCAGAGCAGCCACAATGTGCAGCCTTTGCCAGCGCAGCTTCAGGACATTCCTGGCCCTCAAGAAGCATTTGGAAAATGGTCATCCTGAACTTAGTGAGGCTGAAGTGCAGCAATTAATAGGAAATCTCCCAATGAATGGAGATATAACTGAGAGTGAGGCCAGGGCCTTGGAAGAAGCTCAGGCCTTCGAACATGACTTAGACAAAGATGATGAAATTGACCAGGAAGAGAAGCCTAGTCCTACAGGAAGTGACAGTAGCTCCCTGCTCGATGACATGGGAGCAGAACCAAAACGAACCCTACCCTTTAGAAAAGGTCCCAATTTTACAATGGAGAAATTTTTGGATCCTTCCAGGCCTTACAAGTGCACAGTATGCAAGGAGTCCTTCACCCAAAAGAACATCTTACTTGTTCACTATAATTCCGTGTCCCACCTGCATAAATTAAAGAAGGTACTTCAAGAAGCTTCAAGCCCAGTCCCACAAGAGACAAGCAACAACACTGACAACAAACCATTCAAATGCAATGTTTGCAATGTTGCGTACAGCCAAAGTTCAACTCTTGAAATTCACATGAGGTCAGTACTCCACCAGACCAAAGCAAGAACAACCAAACCTGAAAGCAGCAGCAGCAGCAGCAGTATCTCTGGTGCTAGTGGTCCAGTACCTGCAAAAAGTCCTGCACCAAGTTCACAAGGGAACAACAGCAACTCCGATACTGCTAGAAGTGTAACACCCTCTGCTAACAAAGAAAACACTGTGGATCCCAAAGAAGCTAACAGCAGCAACAACAGTAAACAAACAACTACTACTGACCATGTGTCCGCACAAGCAAGCAGCCACCAGTCAGCTCAGTCCTCAGCTCAACTGCAACTGCAGCTTCAACATGAACTCCAACAACAAGCTGCATTCTTCCAGCCTCAGTTTCTTAATCCAGCGTTTTTCCCCCATTTTCCAATGACCCCAGAAGCACTGCTACAATTTCAACAGCCCCAGTTCCTTTTCCCCTTTTACATCCCTGGAGCTGAGTTCAACCTGAGTCCAGAGCTTGCTCTGCACTCAGCAGCAGCTTTTGGAATGCCTGGCCTTACTGGATCATTTCTCGAAGACTTGAAGCAGCAGATGCAACAGCAGCACCAGCTGCAGCAGGCTCAGGCACAGCAACAGGCTCAACAACAACAGCAGCAGCAACAGCAAGCTGCTCAAACACAAATGCAGCAACATAAAAATCAGCAACTGCATAACCACAAACCCAAAATTGAGTCAAACTCCATCTCAGTTTCAGACATTCAGATGTCAAGAGAGGCAGAGGACGCTGTCGAAAAACAAGAACACAGAGCAAAGATGGAAAATGGAGGTGATGCAGTAAATGATGTAGGAAAAGACAACAAAGATTCTAAAAAGTCAAAGTTCTCAGAACCGTTGGTTCCACCACCACGTATTGTGTCAGGGGCCAGGGGCAATGCAGCCAAAGCATTGCTAGAGAATTTTGGTTTTGAATTAGTTATTCAGTACAATGAAAACAGACAAAAAAACCAAAAGAAGAACAAAGAAGGAGTTGAACAAACGGAACTGAATACTGATAAGCTTGAGTGTGGAATGTGTGGGAAGCTCTTCTCCAATATGCTTATTCTCAAAAGCCACCAGGAACATGTGCACAGTCACTTCTTTCCATATGTGGAGCTTGAAAAGTTTGCCCAGCAGTACAGAGAGGCTTATGACAAACTCTATCCAATAAACCCTGCTTCGCCTGAGCCTCCACCACCACCACCTCCTCCTCCTCCACCACCACCTCCTGCTCCTGCCCCAGTGACGGCTCCTCAGCCTCCTTCTACATCAATGACCAAGCCCCAAACCCCAGCAGCTTCACCAGTTCCTGTTCATCATCAGACTCCACACCAACCATCTCACCAGACACCACCATCCCAACCACCACCCCCTCCTCCACCACCCTCTGCCCCCCCTGCACCTCCCCAAGTACAACTTCCTGTTCCCTTAGATCTGCCTCTTTTCCCACCTCTAATGATGCAGTCTGTCCAGCACCCTGGCCTGCCACCTCAGTTGGCCCTCCAACTGCCTACCATGGACTCTCTTTCCACAGACCTTACACAGCTCTGTCAGCAACAATTGGGCCTTGATCCAAACTTTCTCCGTCAGTCTCAATTTAAGCGACCTCGTACTCGAATCACTGACGACCAGCTTAAGATCCTGCGTGCAAATTTTGACATCAACAATTCCCCCAATGAAGAGCAAATTCAAGAGATGTCCGAGAAATCTGGCTTACCCCAAAAAGTCATAAAGCACTGGTTCCGTAACACCCTCTTCAAAGAAAGGCAGCGGAGTAAAGACTCTCCCTACAATTTTAATATTCCTCCTATTACTACATTGGAGGATATTCGAATGGAGTCCCAGCTCAGTGGCCATGACTCTTACAGAACTGAGTCAGCCCTCAACAAGAGGTCTTCAAGAACCAGATTCACTGATTACCAGTTAAGGGTCCTTCAAGATTTCTTTGACACTAATGCCTATCCAAAGGATGATGAGATTGAGCAGCTTTCCACCGTGCTTAACCTACCAACCCGAGTCATTGTGGTGTGGTTCCAGAATGCCAGACAGAAAGCCCGCAAAACCTATGAGAACCAGGCAGACTCTAAAGATAATGAGAAAAAAGAGCTAACCAATGAGCGATACATCAGAACCAGCAACATGCAGTACCAGTGCAAAAAATGTAACATTGTGTTCCCACGCATCTTTGACCTTATTACTCACCAGAAAAAACTGTGTTATAAAGATGAAGATGAAGAATGCAATGAGTACAGCACCTGTGACGAATACTTAGATTCTTATGAGCATGGTCTAGGTAAGATGAACCAACCTTTGGATCTACCTAAACAGTCCCAAACAAGTACTGCCACCAGTTCTGGCTCCAGCTCTCCTGTGATGGCTTCTCCTCGTACCAGTATGGGGAAAACTTCTCCCAAGCCAGACATTAGCCCTGAGAATGAACTCAAACAAACTGAGACTGCCTCATCACCAGTGATCAAGTCACTACCAGAACCCAGACCATCTAAAGCTTGCACGCCTCAGCCACCACCACAGAAGGCTCCCCAGCCACAAATATCAAGACCCCATTCCCAGCCACAGGCAGCTGCAGTGCCCTCAAGTCCACTCTCCTTGGCCCTTTCCTCACTAACGAACAGTCTCCCCCACCAAATGCTTCAGTACCAGTGTGACCAGTGCAAGATTGCATTCCCTACTTTGGAGCTATGGCAGGAGCACCAGCACATGCATTTTTTGGCTGCCCAAAACCAGTTCCTTCACTCTCAGTTCATTGAAAGGCCAATTGACATGCCCTATATGATATTTGACCCTAACAATCCCTTGATGGCTAGTCAGCTATTATCTGGAGGCCTTTCCCAAATTACCTCTCAGGGTAGTGCTGGTTTGGCCTCTGCATCAGGCTCTGTATCAATGAAGAGGAAACTAGATGACAAGGAGGAAAGTGCTAATGATAAAGATGGTGGAAATAGCAGTGAAGAACAACACAGAGATAAACGTTTGAGAACCACCATTACACCAGAACAACTGGAGATTCTCTATGACAAATACCTACTTGACTCTAACCCAACAAGGAAGATGTTGGACCACATTGCACGAGAGGTTGGCTTGAAAAAGAGAGTTGTGCAAGTTTGGTTCCAAAACACTCGTGCAAGAGAGAGAAAAGGGCAGTTTAGAGCTATAGGGCCCTCCCAGACCCACAAAAAGTGCCCCTTTTGCAGAGCCCTGTTTAAGGCAAAATCTGCTCTAGATAGTCACATCCGATCTAGACACTGGCATGAAGCTAAGCAGGCAGGCTTTAGCTTACCACCAAGTCCACTGATGAATCAAGACAATGAAAGAGGAGAAAGCCCAAATAAGTATAGTTACTTTGACTTCCCACAGCTGCCTACCAAGACTGAGCCAAATGAGTATGAGCTGCCTACTGCATCCTCAACTCCACTCAAACCATCAGAGACACAATTAAAAAACTTCTTAAGCCCTTCATCCTTAAAAGCTGAAAACTGTGATGAAATTGAAGGGCCAAATTTAAATTCAGCAGAAGCTTCATCTTATGATCTCAGTAAGATGGACTTTGACGAGACATCATCAATTAACACAGCCATAAGTGATGCAACAACTGGAGATGAGTATAATAACAATGAGGTTGAGAGCCTCACTGCCAATGGAGGTGACAAGCTGAGTGACAGCAAGAGTGGCCTGGTGCCAAATTCTGATAGTGGCAGTGACCGATTCCAATTCAGCATGGTTAGCCCTGCCCTTAGTTTTTCTGGAAGAGACTGTGACTCTTATATGAGCTCCAGGGATGATGACATGGATGACCTCAATGACAGGAGTGAATCATCAAGCCTAGCCGATCCCAGTTCCCCTAGTCCCTTTGGGACAGGTAACCCGTTCGGCAAGAGTGGAAAAGGCAACAGTGGTGGAGACAGACCAGGCCACAAACGATTCAGGACACAGATGAGTAACCTGCAACTTAAAGTCCTTAAAGCCTGCTTTAGTGACTACCGCACTCCAACAATGCAAGAGTGTGAAATGCTGGGCAATGAGATTGGACTCCCAAAGCGTGTTGTCCAGGTGTGGTTCCAGAATGCCCGTGCTAAAGAAAAGAAGTTCAAAATTAACATCGGAAAGCCATTCATGATAAGTTCAGGCTCACCAGACGGTCCCAGGCCCGAGTGTACCTTGTGTGGTGTAAAGTACACAGCCCGGATGTCCATCCGAGACCATATTTTCTCTAAACAGCACATCGCCAAAGTGCAAGAAACCTTGGGAAACCAGGTGGATAGAGAAAAGGACTACCTAGCACCAACCACTGTCCGTCAGCTCATGGCGCAGCAAGAGCTCGACCGTATGAAGAAAGTTGGAGAGGGACTCAGCATGCAGCAACAGACTGCAGTGGACAACAGTAATGCACTTCATGGTCTCAGTCTACCTTCAGGCTACCCAGGGTTATCTGGCCTACCACCTGTGCTGCTTCCTGGGGTCAATGGGCCATCATCACTTCCTGTTTTCCCACCCAACACACCTGGTGAGTTAGTATGACGAATGGTTTAACAAATGTTGATAAAAAAAAAGAAAAAAAAGACAGACTCTAAGCTTTATGAACTGAGCTATATCATGCACTATTTTATTCTACTGTACTACTGGCTTTTCTGTATCACAGTGGTGTTTGTCAAAAAGTTTTATTTTTAAACTATTGGTGGGTGTTAGTGCATGTCTATTGTCAGCATCAGAGTTGACCTGCTAATTGATAATTCAGATATTTTTTACAACACATGTATCTTTATCATGGCTTTTGTCTTTGTTTTTCCCCTTATTGTATGTTTGTTATGTTTATATTGTAATACAGTATATTGGCAAAGTGAAATTATCATAATGCGCATGTGACAGTTTTGATCCATAACAAAATCTTGATAAGAGAGATAGTCAGCCAGTGACAAATTTAACATCTTTAACTTGCTTTAACTCAAACAGTTTTTCTTAGTGAATTGGAATTGACTATTTAAATATTGAATATTTCCATATTTATATACCACTGTATTTCAGCTTTAGCGTCTCCCGGTGCTGGCATGCTTGGGTTCCCTACACCAGCCACCCCCTCTCCTGCCATGTCTCTCAGCACTACCCCAACCAAGACTCTTCTGCAGACTCCTCCTCCACCTCCTCCTCCTCCTCCTCCTCCTCCCTCCACACCTTTGGCAGCAGTTAATCATACAGAGCAGCAAGGCAAAGACACAGAGAGAGACAGCAGCAAGAAACAAGGTGATAAGTCAACTCAGATGAAGGTGAAGGAACGAGAGAATGAGAGCGGCTCACCCCCTGAGACCCCTAGCATGGCCAAGATAAGGGAGAAACCATCTCCAGCTCAAGGGAAACCAGGAAATGAGACTCCACTGGATGCCGCACAGCTTCAGGCACTTCAAAATGCTCTTGCAGCAAGTGATCCCACTTCATTCTTTGGGGGGCAGTTCTTGCCCTATTTTCTTCCTGGATTCCCCAACTGCTTCTCTCCCCAACTTCCTAGAGGGGTCCAAACAGGGGGGTACTTCCCACCACTGTGTGGGATGGAAAGCCTGTTTCCATATGGCCCAGCAGCAGTCCCACAAGCTGCCATGGCAACTGGTCTCTCACCAACCGCTCTCCTGCAGCAGTACCAGCAGTCCCTTCAGGATTCACTGCAGAAACAACAGCAGCAGCAGCAGAAACAACTTGAGCAACAGCAGAAACAACAACAGCAGCAGCAGCAGCAGCAGCAGAAACCAACCCCTGTGAAGACACCCCAGCGCATAAAGAGCACCACCACCAACTTGTTCAAACCAAAAGATGCTATAGATGCTAAGGATGACACCAACAAAGGCTCTTCAATAGAAAGCACAAAAGAAGAACCCAAAATAGATACCAAAAGTAACATGGATTTACCAGAAGCTTTTATCGTACCATCTGTCAAGCATGAGTTTATATGCAGGAAGTGCCAGATGATTTTTGCTGACGAAGATTCAGTAGTGCGTCATCAGAAGTCCTTCTGTTACTTTGGACATCCTTTTACTGATCCGCAAGAGACAGTGCTTCGAAAGGCAGTGAGCAACTATACTTGTGTTGCCTGCAATGTGGTTGTTAACGGGAATGAAGCACTTGGCCAACACCTTCAGTCGAGCTTGCACAAAGAGAAAACAATCAAACAAGCAATGAGAAATGCCAAAGAGCATACTAGATTATTACCTCACTCTGTCTGCTCCCCTACTCCTAACACCACATCTACCTCGCAGTCTGCAGCTTCTTCTAATAACACCTTTCCTCATCTCTCTCGCTTGTCCATGAAGTCCTGGCCAAATGTCCTGTTCCAGGCCACCACAGCCCGGAAAGCTGCTTCCTCCTCCCCGTCTGCCTCTCCTCCTCCCCCCCTCTCCTCACCGTCAACGGTTACCTCAACTTCCTGCAGCACCTCAGGGGTTCCAACCTCACTACCCACCGAGAGTTGTTCAGATGAGTCTGACAATGAGCTAAGCCAGAAGCTGGATGATTTAGAAAATGCGTTGGAAGTCAAGGCTAAGCCGGCCTCTGGCCTAGACGCGAGCTTCAGTAGTATCAGAATGGATATGTTCAGTGTGTAGGAGTGTCAAAAGGATCCCTTGCTCAAAGAAAAAAATAAGACTTTTTAAACTGCAGTTCCAAAGTCTCTCTTAACCCAAAAAAAATTACAGTACCAAATGATTGACTCAGGATTGTTTTTCCCATATTGATATGCTGGCAAGATATTGATTGATTTTTGTTATGGACAGAACTGTTGCAGATGCTTGACTGAGCTTATATTGTATACAAAAACATGGAGTAGGAAAAAATCCCACAGGCTCCCTTGAGGAGCTTGTTTCAAGCCAAAAACTCTCACGATAGCAAATTGCACCTCAGCTGGATTGTTTTCCAAATGCTAGCATGTACTGTATGGGATGACGATCCAGAACCCTCAAAGAGAATCTCTCTTAGTTTAGATAGGTGTAATTCAGTAGCTTTAAATTCTCAGGTCAGAACATAACATTTCTCATTTGTTAAAGCAGCAACAAGCCTGGGTATACTTGGCTTATAACCAAAACATGTCAAGCTTTATCGGACGCATTTCCTTGATGTGTATAGAGTACCAAGAGACAATATTACTGTTACAATGGACGATGTGCATATCCTTTTAGTTTTGCCCTACAAAGACAGTATGGTTTTGCCACTGAGGGAATATAGAATGGTGAAGTAAATGTGTATGATGCCCCTGTGTTTGCCAGCTTGTATTTCAACAAGCTGTATCTATTTCCCACCCCGTTTTTTCCTTTTTTTCTTGTAGTATATACTAATCTGTGCCAACTCTTACCTTCTCACTTTTACCTCTGCTCACACCCTTTTCTGAAGAGGTAATAACTCTAGTTTTGATAGACTCTCTCGGATTATGTGAATATAACATTTTTCATTTGTGAATTGCTGTACTGTTACGGTACCTGCTTGTGTCTGGACTATAGTGCACTTATTTTGTTTTTGTTTGACTTTTTATTATTTGAGTAGGCCATTTGTTAATTTAATAGATTTTTTTTCCATTTGTATGTATGTATGTTTGTATTTTAATTATTATTTGTGTCTATTGCAGCAGCATATTTGTTACAGGATTGATGCCTAACAATCTAGAGACCTATTTAATTGGTGCATCCATGAAAGCAGTACTGTATACTTGAAAATGTTAAGGTACAAGTTGGTCACAATGTTAAAAAAAAAGAAAAAAAAAGGTATGATTATTTGCTATACGTTTGAAAATATGCTGCTTTAAAAGGGGGACAACAGCATTTGTGTTGTATATTAAAAACATTTTCATGTACTTGTAGGACTTAAAACAGTGTTACATGTATACACACGTTTATTGCATAGGTTAACGTCCTCCCATCAATTTCTCTGGGCACTTCTGATGATCTACAGTTTCAGTCAACATTTTTATTTTTCCACTTTCAGTGATTTCAACATTGCAAAGTATTACCTTACAAAGTTTGCTGCTACTGTGTAATGTTATTTTGCTTGCCATAAATTCTCTCAACTTTCTAACAGACGAAAATACTGATCCATTAATTGCTTTGCTTTGCTTTTTTTTGTTTTTTTTGTTTTGTTATTTTGCTGTGGAACTAAGAATGTGAAAGCTGTCAAAGGGTGTTCAATTTTTTACGAATCACTTTCTAGTTTGGTAACTGAAACCAATGTGATTCATTCCAAAGTAACAGAAGGCTATTTGTATGAAAGTAAAAGGCTTGTGAACAAAGAAAGCTAAGCTGTTGTACATATTCGTAGTTGGCTGTGCATGGTACAAATTTATTAATATGAAGAAATGCAAAAATGTATTGCTTTTGGTATTTCCTATTCTGAGATGAGCAAGTAGCATGTAATGCAACTGTTTGACAGGTTAAATCAAATCATGCTTAGTTATTGTTTCAAACAATGAAATCAAGTAACATTTCCTTTTATGTTTTATTATTGTAAAGGTGTTCCTTTTTTTTCCAAAGTTTTAAAGCAAAATGTCAGTTTTTAATTTTCTGCGTGAGCTTTTTAAATGTCATTTTTTGGATTTTTAGTATTTTAACATTTACTTTATTCCTGAAGACACTTTTCGATTGTGTTTCATAAGAGACATCCTGGCCTCCCAAGGTGCAATTCTGCCATTGTACAAAGATGAGCGACTGTCCTGATTCCAAAGGCTTTCACAACTCTGGCTTTTTTGCCTTTCCCTACTCTGTGGCTCAGCATTAAAAGACTGAACTGTCAGCTAGCATCATGTGCTAAGATGTTAGCATCAGACAGGACGCTTTCCACACCAAGGACTGGTAAAAGCTAACAAACCAACAAAAAGGATGGTCCAACAATATAACTGTACATAGATATTGCAACTGCACAGCAGCCAAAAAGAAAAAAAAAAAAGAACTTTTTAAAACAAATGGATGGATTGTGTCATGTTTGTGGGGACAGCCTTCAAAAGGTTGAAATTGGAATTGTTCTTCTGGATGTCAAAGGGATTTTCATGGCGCAATCATATCCTACACAATATGTACTCTTCAACATCTGGGTTACATAGGAAATGCACCCTGAGGTTTTAATAAGAAGAAGCCCCTATGGCTAAAACTTTAAATAAACTAAACCAAAAATGTTATTGATGTTTTATATATAGAGAGTAGTCGCATTAGTTTTTGTTACTGTACTGTTTGAGGTCTCAACTGTACCGTATCACGGTAATAACATGGTTTTGAAACCGTTTTTTTATTTTGTCACAGACCTGTTGTCATAGTTGAAATGACGTTTATTGTAGATGGTATTTGAACAACTTCTGGAAATAGTTCATCAAGTATGTTTGTTGCTCATTGTTGTGATACATTAAAAACTGTATCTGCAAACCAGTTTGATTCAATCACATGCTCTTTATTTATTCATCAGGTTGTTCGTGTTGTTGTCTCAGTCTCCCCAGCTTGTCTTCCTCACATTCCATACGTAATATTTTGCAATCGGTTTAAAATTATACAAAAAGATATAATCACATTTGGCTTTTAAAGGTTTTAAAAGTCATGCAGTGCTTACAATTTCATGAGCAAAATGTATTTTTTCATATTAAATCACAAGGATAACGTACAGTATATTGGCTTGAATGGCACCTGTTGACGATAGATCAGTGTGAGAGTGCATTGTCTTTCAACTTGATTATACTGACGCTTAATCCCATGTTGCCTCTGACAACTGTGCTGGCAGTGTGCGAATGGGAATGAAAGATTTGTGATAGAAAATGTGCTGCACATACGTATGCATGTGTGAGTGAATGGCAAACTGAAAATTCTAATATAAAACAGCTTTGAGTGGTCATCAAGAATAGAAAGGCATTATATAAATACAAACCATTTAAAATGTGTATTTTTTTAAACTTTCAATTGTGTGTGTTAGCCAGTACACTCTGACCAAAAAGGTTCATACTATCTTCTTGGTAATATCGTTGAGCTTAACTAGAAAAATAAGTTTTTTTTTTGATTACCTTGACATGTTTCGACCACCTCTGAAAATAACAAACACCACCATCAACCGGGATCCTATCACACACCTGGGATGCTGTCCTCGACAGGATGTCAGGCAGCAGGGGGCGTAGTCATCCCCTGCTGTCTGACAAACCTGTATAAAACAGGAAGCAAGACATGTCACATGTAACATCACATGACCCTTCTGAGGAAGACCACAGGCAGTGGTCGAGGAAGCATGTCAAGGTCAGTCAGTCAGTCAGTCATCATCTACCGCTTTATCCTCAACCAGAGGGTCGCGGGGGGTGCCGTGCCAATCTCAGCTACATCGGACACACAGATAGAGACAAACAACCATTCACACTCACACTCACTCCTATGGTCAATTTAGAGTGTCCAATTCACCTAATCCCCACATTGCATGTTTTTGGACTGTGGGAGGAAGCCGGAGAACCCGGAGAGAACCCACGCACACACGGGGAGAACATGCAAACTCCTTGCAGAAAGGCCCTTGTTCCAACCGGGGCTCGAACCCGGGTGCTAACCACTACACCACCGTGTGGCCCCGCATGTCAAGGTAATGAAAAAAAATCTAATTTTTCTGTCTGACTGAACAAAACTTAAGCTCAATGACAGTTTTATTAGTATTGAATTTCCAATGCAGTTAGTTATGATGTTTAAAATGAAGCAAATAATTCACATTTATCAATCATTTTGGTTACATATTGTGTCAACAACCCTTTAATAACTCTCATGTCTATCACTAACGGTCAGAAATTCTCAATTATATAATGGGTATTTAATATCATTATGTTTTTTTTGTGGTAATCTGACTCAGATATCGGGATTAGATTTTTAAGTGTCTGCTAAGCCAGATCTGATCACATGCCACACGAAACTGGACCATAACAAGGGAAAAGTCCACAATAACAAACCACAACCAGGCATGTAACCGTAACACACACCAAATAACATTCAGTTACCAAATCCTTGGTCTTTTTTTATTGTTTTGTAAAGCACTATCCTAACATGTTGTTCAGGTGAGCTAAGCATTATTTGGACTGAGTGTGGGGTGAGATACGTAGCGTGATGTTGTACCAGAACGACATTTAGTGCAACACAACAGACAACAGCAGAGCAGCTTGGTTTCTTTGTTTGAACAAGACGTCAAGCTTTCTACGAGAATAGACTGTGGGCGTTGAAGAGACACCAGTCGCAAAGTAGTGACGCATTTCTGTCGTACCATTATTCTGGTACCCAAAGTGAAGGGGCCAAAAAAATGGAAGGCTAGGGGCCAGTTATTTTGATACTATTCCTAATGGAAACACAAAGAAATAAGTACTGTACAATAGGTTTCCCTTTCTATGCATAAATAGGCACCGACTGAGAAGAGAAATTGCCACCAATGTGAGACAGAAGAGTGACTTTAGAAATCTGAGGTCAGCAGATGCTGCCACATTAAAAATGGAACCTCAGGAAGATCTCGGCACAATACATCACACCCTGCCACCCAGATGTGTCCGCCACCAGTGTCAGGGTCACAGAGAAAGCCAACATTCACAAGTCGTTAAATCCACCTAATGAAATTTCACAAGGACATCAAAAATGAAGGGGAAGATGAGGATCTTTTCACTCTGGCAGAATTGGCTGTGGCCTTTATTGTGTTGCTCAAACACTACACGGTGAAGAGAAACAGCCACAACATGTAAAAGCCTCAAAAACAGCTTTTTATTTCTCCCCCCTTCTGACTTCACCCCTCGCCCTTGACTAATGTGCTGCTGAATGGTCCTTTCCCGTTGCTCACCCATAAAGTGCAGGCGGTTGCTGCGATAGCCCCCCCTCCAATGCTATGGGATTGAATTGTGTTTGACCTTTGTGGAGAATAATGGCTGAAGGCCTTTCATTTTTCTGGCCTTCTCGGTGCCTGGAGGAAGGACCTCTTTACACTGTGTTTTCACTACAGTCTGTCAGTAATTCACAGGCAGGGTGACACAGGCTGAGCTGTGCACAGCAAATCTGAG
This sequence comes from Solea senegalensis, assembly GCF_019176455.1. Taxonomy (NCBI): domain Eukaryota; kingdom Metazoa; phylum Chordata; class Actinopteri; order Pleuronectiformes; family Soleidae; genus Solea; species Solea senegalensis. Next base: position 24,310,674 of record NC_058021.1, read on the forward strand.
CGAGTCTGTTTGTGTACATGAGGCTATACAGGAGAATATTGTTTACCACATCTAACTTCCGTTCGTCTGAAATTATAGTTTAAAGGTCAAAGAAAGTATACAATCTTAAAAACAAACCCTTTTAATGTGGCCGTTGTTAAGGGGCCACCCAATTCCACTGCTTAACTGCACTGTCCTAGAATAAAAATGCCCTCTGAAGAGAAGAGTAGTTCAGACACAGCTTTGCTAAAGAGGCCACAGCAGTGAGCGGTCTTGCCCTGAATACACGATAAAAGGTTTACTGTAAATTCTAAATGGCGTTTTCTGCAACCCATACATCACTCATGACCATTAGGTTCCACCCTCACTGCACAGTGTAGCCTTCTAGCCACAGCTCTCCAGATGATACAGTACAGAAGCTGCAGTGGAGGCAGATCTGGCTTTGAATAGCCTGCAGCCAATGGATTTTCTCTGGATAATACAATGTTTGGGACAGAGAGGCAGAGATTAGTCCAGACATACATCCACCACCCCCCACATGCCCAATCTAATTAGACTGGAATCAGTTTAAGATGAAAGCAAGCCCTAGCATCACCGCACTAAATACTGGAATTAGTATTCCCCGCATGGGAATTTAATGACAGAGACTGAAAATCCAATCACATTCACTCCCAGTTTAGACCCTCATGCGTTGGGCCTGGACAATGACGAAACGAAAGAACAACAACAATGATTTGTCTGTCAATAGCTATTGACCAGTTTCACATCTGAGGCCTCTTGCGTATTGGCGTTACTATGTTGTCATCATTTAACAAGGATAAACAGCTTATAATCAGATATTTAGACAGTCTGTCTCTGATGTAAACCTTTGTCACATTCTGACTCTTCCACAGGCCACGACAGAAATTTATGTAAACAAGAACAGGAAGGAAGGAAGAGAGCGAGAGAGAGCGAGAGAGAGAGAGAGAGAGAGAGTGTGCATGTTTTATAGATAACACTGCTGTAGTTTATTTACTGTTGTGTGGCGTTCATCTATGGAATTCTGAATAATAGTGCAGGCCCGCATACACACTTTCCACGGCTCTTTGTTGTCTAGCATGTTTTTTCTTTTTTAGGAAAAAAGCGGGAACTTGCTCTCGCTCATTTGTTCTTCTCAGATTTGCTGCATTGGCACATAAAATGCTTCTGCAGGAATTGGTGAAGTTAGTAACTAATCAGCTCCTTACATCAAAGCCATGATTGCTGCCTAGGAATTGAAACTGTCAAATTATTGTTATCAGGCAGACAGCATCAGATCCTTTTTAGTTTCTTTTATCCGACGGAGTTTGAGCCCACAGTCGCTGATAAAACAGAACACATTTCTGCAGCTCACATTCAAATGAAACATTCTCTTGACTCTATCTTGCCCTTATTATCATTTCCCAAGCTAAGTATATGCAGTCAGGGGAACTCTATTTTAAAACTGCTAAATTGCAAGCCATATTTTAACGTCACGGTGGTGATTAACAGCACAGACCGGAAATAACTCCAGCACCTGGGCTCCATCCACCATACAGTAGCTCCCAACACCTGTGATTCATCCACCACAGCATTACACCTGAGAAATCCAGAAACCGTCCTCCCCCATGAACAAATACTCAACATGAAACCTTATTATTTATTGCAGGCTGAATGCAGGGGTACGCACCAAACACAGGACCTGTTGTTTTTTTCTTCTAACAGGTGTAATGCAACTTTTAGTCTCCGACGACTGATTCTGTGAAACTTTTTTAGCCCCAGGAGGAAATTCAGTGTGCTGTTTTAGCAAATGAGCGGATATCTGCATCTGTGGGGAACAGGAAGCGGTAATATACAGCAAAGGACTCAGTTTTTGTTGTGATGCGTCCTCTAAGATGGGGAAATAAACATTAACAGCATTTTCCGTGGGATTAGCCCAGGTGTCGACAAAGGCCGCACACAAACTAACTTACGGAAAGGGCAAAATAGTCTTTTTTTTTCCTGTATGTCTTTTTCTTTTGGCCTTCTTGCTTTTACTGCAATTTAATTTCTGTGGTACAACAGGAGAGAAGGAAAGGGAGGAAAATGGAGGGGGCAGGAGTACACCTGCCTTATTATTGCATGTGGATGAAGGATACAATCACTGCTGGCATTTCTTCAAGACACACGGCCAACTAACATGTATTCTGAAGTGCAGGGGATGGAGGAGCAGGAGCAGGGTGGTGGTGGTGGTGGTGGGGTGGTGAGTGATGGAGAGAGGGAGGCAGAAGGCCGGAGAGAAAAAGAGAAGGAGACGCAGACGGACGGGCCAACAGGTTGACAGAGTGTTAGGGACAGAAGGGGAGAGCGAAATAAAGGAGGCAGGTGATACAGAGACAGTGAAATGAGCGAGTGATAGAAGTGAAGAGAGAGTGAGGGAAGCGGAGAAAGAAAGGGAGGGGCAACCTGAGAGGAATCAAACGTGGGCTCTGTGCAACAGAGGTACGTCGGCAAACGAGCATGTTATGGCAGCCCGCTGGGACTTCCCCGGCAGATCGTTTGTGCTGTTTCCCAATCTGTTCTGAGGAGCAGCACAGCCCCACATGGGGACGTGTGAAGGCGTCAAGATGGGATTGCTTAAGACAGATGAAACAAGGTGTTTTTTGATGCCATCTCGAGCGGACAAAAGCCTGATTTCCTGTTTTGCCTGTGACACAAAGGAGGCTGTGTAGTTTTCTGAACAGTTCAAGGCTTTTTTTGTTGTCAGGGCTGTAAATAACTAAACACACGAGAGGTGAAGTTATGGAAGTGCTGGATCCACATGCCAGACGTGCTGGAAAAATATGTGGCACATTTTCTCTCTCTGTGGCATTCCTAATGTCTTGCCACCTGTAACAAACAAACAGTGTTACAGTTCTGCCGTCAGTTCCTAACATATTTTCCCGCAGTGTGAAAGCAACCCATAACGTGGACGGCCACAGCTTTCTATCCATTCACAGGACCCCAGGAATAAAAGCACAGAAAGAGAGATTAACGTGTCACACTCTGTAATATTGCTTTACATTTTAAAGGGCGCTGAGTAGACAGGGTCATTTTTTTTTTTACAAGGCAAGTTGAGTCATGGGGGAAATAAGGGAGCAACAGATGGGGGAATGAAGGAATTTTAGGGGTTGATGGGATATGTCTCACTCTTCGTCCACATGCGTACACACACAAACTGAAATCATACCATGTGCAGCGGAGGAGCGGGCGGTGAGGAACTAGATGCTAAATATAAAGTGACACAATGCATTCCCTCGGTCATTCACGGGATCGGCACCAAATCACAAGGCGCCGCAGCATGGTTATCACACAGTCTCACAAAGAAAATTACAAAGCAGACAAATAAGCATTTATTTTTTCCCGAATCATCGATGAAGGGATGAGGAGGTGCGTTGACATCAGATTGGCTCAGATGCTGCGCATTCTTAGGGGTCTCTACATCAACTCAACATCCTGGCAGGACCATTAGTAACAAAAAGCTTTTTTAATGTTTAAATGAAAATTTTAATGAGACCCTGTGTTGCTTTTCCTTTTGAGTCTTTAAGAGCCCTCTAAATCATTAAAACTTGCTCTTTCTTTGATTTCAAGGTCATTTGAAGAAATAAGGCAGCCTTAAGTGGCCCTCAGACCAAAAGTGGCCGATATGCCAAAGACCGCAAATGAATGTAGCCTAATGCTTTTTAATTTGCATTCATCTTTAAAAACACAGAAGAGCCATCACAAAGTTATAATAGGCTGAGATGGCAGTTGGGGCCCTCTAGTCATTAGTAGCAATGCAGCTCCTCTAAAACGAAGGCCTTTCTCATCTTGTTTCAACTTAAGCCCATTACTACAAAGATACATTAGCCTCCTGTCCATTGCCTGTGTCTGCATACAATATTTCTGTCTGGCAGCGTCAGCGCGTGCCCACATATGTTCACAAATATGCATGGATTCACACCCCCACCCCATCTCCCATCTCCCTCCTCCTGTCCATTGCCTGTGTCTGCATACAATATTTCTGTCTGGCAGCGTCAGCGCGTGCCCACATATGTTCACAAATATGCATGGATTCACACCCCCACCCCATCTCCCATCTCCCTCCTCCTCCCCCCCGCGAGAAAAACACATGCAACACCACTATTCGGCAAACACGAGCATGAAAATAAAAGACGATGGGGAACAGGGACCTTAGGAGGAGACGACATGCATTGTTTGTTTAATCACGTGTTGCGAGATGACGCTCTGTAATTATGTTGTCATCTGCCGGCTGCAACACAGCAAAACTGGGCCGCCACAGTGTGCCTTACTCCCCGCGCCTTAATTCCACTCTTCAAGCTGTAACGGTCAAAAGTGAACAAGCCATTTTTTTTTCTCTCTCTCTCTCTCTCTCTCTCTCTTTATTTTTGATTTCTTTTAATTGCATACGCCACTGTGTAGAGACTGGAAAATGTCATGTTTTCCCTTTCGGATCGTTCACTCATAGCTTATTTGACAGGTGCTATGTGTCAACTCCCTGTGCACATAAGTGTAGGGCAGCAGATGAACTGTATTTATGTACTGTATTGAACTGATGAGACAGCAAATAACAGTGTGTCCTATTAGACGCAGCGAGATCGGGCCTTTTTATTCTCTCTTCTTTCCAGCATCCCTCTCTTTCAATTTTGCTCCTTGTCTCCCTCTCTCCTCTGGTCTATTTCCTTGCCATTCTGTTTCCTCTTTCTTTATCTCCCTCTATTCTCTGCATGTGTGTTTCTCTCTCTCTCTCTCTCTCTCTCTCTCGCTCTCTCTCCTAAGATAGGTGGTTTGTGTCGGTGAAAAACTGAACATCTCCAGTGAAATTGGTTTTCTGTGGAGAAACTGATGGATCACGTTGCGCTCCTGACAGCAGTAGGGGATTGTTTATGCCATACGGACAAACACACTCATGCGCACTCAAATAAATATATATATGCAGGGTCGAGAGGTAATCCAGATTGGGTGTAATCTAGATTGTAGCTTTCTCAACGATAAGTAAACAGTAACAAAAAAATTGGATATAAAGGCAGTGGCTGAAAATCCTCACACACACGTTTGCATTTACTTACCTTGATTTTGGATAAATCATTATCCCTAACTAACCACAATTTGAATCTTAAGCAGTTTCTCAGAACTGGTTAAGTGTTTCTGCCAAGGTCCTTAAGAGGTAACACACACACATATTTTAGTTTCTCATTGTAGAATGTCTGTCCCTTTTTTTTTTTATTCAAAAATGCACATTTTTACAAATATATACAATTAAAAGTTAAACAATGGGTTTCATCGAGTTATTATCATAATTTCTGTAACATCAGCAACCTCCATTATGACAAGTGGGAAATGAATACAGCAATCTTTCCTCCTGGTACACAAAAACGCACACATTTGTTTACATATTAGGTAGTGTGCACACGCACACACACACACACACACACACACATAAGGTTTGGATTTCAAATCACAGAGCATAAGATTGTTATTCGCCTCAGCTCATATAGACGTGTATTCAGTCGGGCATTTTATACACTAATTTACAAGCATTCACAAAAGAAAAGTCAATTTAATTTTTTAACCAATTTTGTGAAAATGCACTTCCCTGACCCCAGCACTGTTTTTGCAAATCCCAAAATGTTTTATGTACAATTTATTTCACAAAAACTTTGTGAAGGCCTTCAGTAATCATACACAATGGGTTAATAAAAATATACTAACAAAAGCTGAAAAGAGTGGAGGGGGAGTAGTATTGGCTGTTTTAATTGACCTTTTCAAAAAATATGTTTTGTTGATTTGAGCTTTTTAATTCCTTAAGATCAGTGCAGAGGAGAATTATTTATTGTTATTTTTTTGCCCATAAAAGTTGTCTTGTCCTGATCACGACCAATAATGCCATGCAAATGAGTAAAATGCAGCAACATTTATCTTCCTCCGCAGTCAACTTGTATTAATGTGTCTTGAAAAAAAAGTCTTTATTCAGAAATGAAATTCATTTCCTCCATTTTTTTCCCCCCTTTATTTTTTTTTGTTCCCACTTTTTTATCAGTGCTCATGCAATAAGTCGAGCGGAGATGGAGCAAATGCATTCCACCCATATGAATGAGTGAATGAATGAATATGATTACCAAGTCTTGGGTCCTCTCAAGGACAAAGTCATCTGTGTGTGTGTGTGTGTGTGTGTGTGAGTGAACGCACACGTGTGTGTGCTTGTATGTTTGTGTTTATCTTTGTTGTCGTTCATTTTAAAACCAGCGTTCACCTTTGTCCACGTCTCGGTTTGCGGCGGCTGCACGCGGCTTTGAATTTGAAATTTGTGAACATATTCACCTTTTCCTTTTGTGAGTGTGTGTGTGTGTGTGTGTTTGAGTGCCTTTATGTGCAATCAAAGGCTCATATAGAATGTGTGTGCAGCAGGTGTCCTCTAGGACGCCATGCCGCTCCCTCTGTCAGTCACAATGATAAAACATGGCACTGGTTTACCTGTGGCCAAATCGGTGTCTATCCATAATATGTTTGTGGGGGACAAAATAAAAAATAACGTGATTCGAAACATATTTTCCAGTTTTTTGATGTTGTGACATTCACACGCTAAAAACCGCTGACCGGTTGTGACTGGATCAGTGTGCTTCCTCCACAGACGCCCATCTTTCCCTGCTCCTCTCCTTCACCTCCTCAGTGGCAGACACATTCAAATGCGGCCATTTGCAGGTGACGCGTTCAGGAAACGCCGTCCCGTAATTGTGTCGCTCTGTCTTCCTGTGGTGAGGTAGCCTGCGACTCACCAAAATTACCAGCTGAGGTGGAAGGGGGGTGGGGGTGGGGGTACCATTAAAATGCAAAATCACCACTGTGGTGCAGCGTGCAGCGCCTCGCTCTTTCTCTGAGGCAGCCATCTTATGATGGAACGAGTATGTGTTTGATGGTGTGTGAATGTGTGTCCGTTTCACCCTGTGTGTGTGTGTGTGCGCGCGTGCACGCATCTATATGTCTGTGTGTTTGATAGAGTGTAAAGTCTAGCTGCAGCGAGGAATGGCGAGATGGCGAATGGGTTGGCAGGCAAGGCTTGTGTGTGTGTGTGTGTGTGAGTGTGTGTGTGAGGTAGGGGTGATAAATCAGAGCTAGGTAAAGGCTTTTTAATGCAGCGGACTCCTTTCCCAGCCTCCATCTTCTGTCAGGGCTCAGTAAAAGATGAGAGCCCCCTGGGGAACAGTACTAGCCCGCAGCATAGCAAGGCTACGCCGCAGGTCACACACACACGCGCGCGCACACACACTGGGGCCTGACGCATAGTCACTGACTAGGCCTTGTGAATGAGTGAATACATGAATAACTGAATCTATTGAATGCATGAATATATAAATAAAACTTTCCACAGGAGCTATGTTTATTGATGAACACCCCCTCCTCCCCCACCACCACCACCCAAATAAATGTGTTTTTCAAATGATTTACTAAATGATTTATGGCCGGTGATATTGCATTTATATCAGAGAAGATATTTTTGTTAAAAAAAAAAATTATGGATATTTGGTTCATTTCTGCGTGTGCACCAAAGGTCAAGCAGTCTTTGTCAATGATGTGCCTTGAGTATTGAAACGGCCCCAACTTTCAGGGGCCTGGATATGAAAAATATGTGGAATTTGCCAACATCTGACAATACTTAGGCGGCAATATATCTCCTGTCTGATAGAAAAATGTGTTCCGAATTGCAGACACGGTTTCTTTTCTGGCATACCTTTTTAATTTGACTTTGAAAGAAAACACACCGGGGCTCCGAGATAGACAATCAGAGATATGACTGCTGAATGTTGTGTAAGCCTTTGTGGATCGGGCAGAGAGGACTCCAGCAGCTTGGCGCAGAAGACGAGCACAAACACTCGAGAACATAATACTTGACAAGCAGCCCGCAGTGTCGGTCAGGGGCCCTTCTGAGAAAAGTCTGGCATGTTTTAGCAGAGGGTGAAAACAGAGACTCAAAATCCCAGAGAGCTTATTCGCAATTAGAATACAAGAAAATCTGGCGGCCTAATTTATGTCTTTTTCCCCCCCTACATTTATTTAGTTATTAAACAATACATAGTGACTTCCAAGAGGGCACTGCAGAGTGGCCAAACCACAAACTTAAAAAACTAATGTTGATAAAAAATTTGCTTTATTTCCTGGATTGATTTAAGAGGGAAAAAAATGTGAGACAGACAAAGACGCGAGCTGCACTTCTATATTATGCCACACTGTACTTGACCCAGCTTTAACAGGGTCACTTGTATTATGCATATATATATTAATTTGGTTGGCTCTACAGGAATATGAATGCATAATGTATGAAGCGAATTTGTTTGACCATTCAGTATGATTATTTCTTTATAACGTGTTCTTTACCAGAACACGTCCAGAAAAATGTAGTTTTAAAATAACATCATTTTCAAAAAAACAAACAAAAAACTTCTTCTACAGGTTAAAATGATCAAATATTTCATGTGACCTACTCTTCCACTGGAACAACAGCACGACCCAGGCTCTCTTAAACCTGGAGTGGAACACTAATTATTGAATTTTATTGGTAAAACGTGTGTTTGTCCTACAATTTCACGTTGACAAACATCTGCTGAAAAAAGGCCCTATTATGCCAGGTTAATTCAAGACATGCTTGAGAATTACATGCACACAGAGTTTGAGTTAAACTTGTTGCCTTCCAGAGGGAGGACTTTAGTCTGTTTGGAGAGCAGCAACTTCTCCATGATCCCAGGGTTTATAAACATCATTTTAACCAAAGTTTTTCCACACAACAGCTCCGTGTTATCAGCTCTGACGATACGCTGCTCCACTCGCGGCTGTGCATTTGTGTGCTTTTCAGCTGCAGTTCAGTTTGTACAACATGTGTGTGTGTGTGTGTGTTTATTATTCCTCTGCATGCTTGTGTGTCTCTGTGCATCTCTTGGACTGAGCAGGTTAATGTTGGTTGACACTGATCTCCTAGAGGAGTTGAGACTCACACAGTAAAACCTTCACACACGCGAGTATCCATGGTAACCACAAAATTATGCTTTTTTTCCCCCCCCTCCATGGCAAGCTGGAGATTCCAAGATGCTGAAATGCACAAATGCATTGTCATTACCTGGCAGCCTCATGCTTAACAGGGTTAGCGCTTTCTCTGCCTGCTCGTTTCATTGTTCGGTGTGTTGCCTACACATGTAATTTAGAAATTCTTCTTGTTACATTTTCCAGACAGAAACTCTTTATTATCCTCACATACGGAGCGGATGCTTCTTTCTATGCTTTATTGGAATTTCCATTCATGGCAAATATGAAAAAAAAAAAAGTACACATAAAGATTTATGTCGTTGGATTTAGTCAGTGGATTGAAGTAGTGTTTGTTGGATTTTTTATTTTTTCATGACACTTTCCATGTGATCCTGCGTGTTTTTGGTTCCCTGTGTGGACTGAGGGCCCTGTAGCCGCACTGATCTGCCTTGAGCTGCAACAATAGAAAACGAAATATCTATGCATTGTCTCGTTGTTAGAGGAAATGTGAACAAAATACAATTAGAGAAACAAAAGGCTCTTTTACTTGGTTTATAATTTGTGCTTTTGTGCTGTCACCTTAAAGCATTTTTACTAACTTTACTGTAAAATTACGAAGTTATATCTATTTATATATATATATATATACATTTATTAATTACAAAATTATAAAAAGAGAACTTTGAAAAATGTCATCAGAATATCATTTGAATTTTTCTTTCCCATAAATATGTCCCATAAATTATCGTCCTGATAACGGTATATTCTGCTAACACCATGAGTATGCCAGAGAAGGCACATGCCTTCCTTTTTTATCATTTTGAGGGGGTGGGGGTGGGATAAGCATGTTGTGTCGTGCATGACATTCCTGAACAAGCAGAGGTTCAATCACATTTGCAGAAGTTATCAAAACTTTCAAAGAGCTCAGCTGGCGTCTTAAGCCACAGGAAATTCACTGGGACATCTGGAGGGATGTGTGTAGATTATTGCTCATTTAGTCTGTTCTAGACATCAGTGAGGAAGAGTGGACTGAGATGGCCGAACGCACGCACGGACTGGAAAGATGAGCACACACAAACAGGCTTGGCTTTGGTTGATCTTACCCCAGGCACACCACGACGCACCTGCCTATAATCCCCCATGATGCCCTCTCTACTCCTGCCCTCGCTCCTCCAATGAGGAGACGGGTCAGGTAGAGTTTGTTTCCGTCTCTTTAGCCCTGTGTTAGAATGAGAGGATGTGAGATATAGAAAACTATGCTGACAAAACCCATTTGCTTGGTGTTTTTATTTGATGTCCAGTCATTTAATAACACTGCAATTTCGTGTTCAGTCGGAGTATTTTCTTCTCACGTACTTAACATCTAGAGAAAGCGAGATCGGGAGGGCAGATCAGACAGAATTATTCCATATGCAAAAAAGGAAATCAGCACATAGCATATTTAAAACGCTTCAGTCAGTTCACCACTTGCTAGAAATATATCCACAAAATAAAAAAGAAAAGCAATTTAAAGGCAGTCTTTCACCGTACACACACTGTGGTGGATATATCAAAACAGCAAACAGAAGGTCCCACACATTGTTTAAGTTTTGATCCGTTTATTGCAAAGTTTCAGGGCTACAGCTATGTCGGGCAAAAGGCAGCATCACAAAGACTCCTTTAGAGTTTGAGAACAAAAAAGGAAATTATTTCCAAAACCAGTGACATTCCGTCTTTCTCGAGTCGTGAAATTCAACCGGACAAAACCTCAACACTGCGATGAAAACACAGGAAATCACTCCTTATTTTAGGTGTGATTGATTGTCCCCCTGACCTGTTAGACTGAAGAGGTGGTTAAGAAGAGGAGGCAGACTAAGATAATTGGGCCCGGTGGTATCCAAAGCCTGCAAGGTGTTGAAAGAACTCTCATAACACAGGTACCAGTAGAGACCGTAGCTCTGAACTCCAGCACACTCAGGATTTCCTTACCTGGGAGGAATTTTGAGTGTTTTTGTGTTTGTCAAGACTTTTATTGAATAGGCTGAATATGAGAGATACTTGTAACTTCTATTGACATAGTGTACACGCCACAACAAAAACACGTAACCCCTCTGGGGTGTTTGCAAATAAGCGGTGCATTTGTTTGTTTCATGTTTTCTTGGCATGAAACTAATGTCATTCACTTTTTGGGAGTGATGTCAGTTGTTAGAAATATCCTCCTTCACGGAAAGAAGCAAATTCTCTCCAACTCTGCTCCTAAAAGAAAGGTAAAAGCTTTACGCCATTAGCAGAAGCATCGGAGATGGAATTTGGCGATGTGAAAAAGCCCAGGTGTTCTTACGCTTTAATTTCATTAGAGATGCATAAGGCTTTCTGTATCCTCCCAGCCATTTCAAATGAAGAGGTAAAAGCTAGGCATAAGCTTAAATGAACATTCTCTCTCAGAGAAAAATATTCACGTACGAATCAAAGCTATTGTACTATCCTTATTAGTATCTGCAAGCCAAGGGCTCTCTTCCAATTAAAGAATACCACAGATGGACCATTCAACAAGCAAGCACACAAAGAACCTACAAAAGGTACAGTAAAGTACCCAGCATTACAGAGCCCAGGAAAGAGCTTTTTACTTTAAAAACTATTTAATCAGGAAAATCAACGCCTCACATCAAAGAAATGGAGATGAGGGACAGTCGGATAAAGAGGCTCATCAAAGAAGGAGATCTAGTTAGGGATTCAACGCCCTAATTCCTTTTCTCTTAAAACCTTCGTCGAAGGGGGCATGGGGCCAATTTGCTCCCTAAATGGCTGCGTGCGAATGTGCAGATTGCTTTGCATAGCTGCTGGGAATCTCGGTTTCTTCCTATTTTCCTTCTCCACACGGAACCTGCGAATTAGAAAAGATCCAAAAGACAGATAGGCTTAACGGAGCTCAAGCTACATCTTCTTTAAGTCGAGAGCGTTGTTCCACCTTTCAACTAATTCAATCCATGGCCTAACTCAATTAATAGACTTAAATGCAATGTTTCTTCCTTATCTGTTCTCTTTCCCGGGGAAATTGCGGACGGGAGTTCGACAGTGATGTGTGCAAAACAGTTTGTGAATGCAAGTGTTGTGAATCTTTATGAATCTTTAACAGTAATTAATAGGTGTTAATAGTTTTTCACACCACAGAGAATGTGCCATTAACCACTCAGCAATGTGATGCTAAAGCTCTCGGTCAGGGCCTTGGTAGGCGGGGTTTGCGCCGTGCCAGATGGCCGGAGCAGCGAGATAAGCAGCACTGAAGTCGAGTCTTCAGTGCTCGAGTCCGAGTCGAGACGATCCCTGACTCCTGTAAATTAAAGTCCTGGACTTCTTTTCCTGGAGTACGACAACAAACCAAAACAAATGAGAGAATCAGATCAAACTTTCTTTTAATTGGACCAAATATTTTTCAGGTGTGAAATCAAAAAGCCTGTACTCTAAACATCCGTATGAGAGACTGAAGGATGGGGAGAGAGATTGTCCCCATCTGCAAGTAAAAACGTGACTCATACTTTTCTCAATCCTTATCTCTTAATCAGTGTGGCCTTCTGCAAAATCAATCTACCTCTTCTTCATCTCGTCATTGTTATGGAATTTAAATAAAGAGAGCTATTGCGAGATTTTGGCTTCCAGGTACAAAGACACTGATTCACTATAGTTTCATTTCACAGTTTAAAGTTTATAGTTCCATGATAAGAGAAGAGTAATGTGAAAAACATTGAACCATTGCCATTAAACCTTGATTTCTGGCAATACTCTAAAAAAAACCTGTACAAACAATGATAAAAAACAATTTTCAGCAATTATTATTAATCTGTTTCAAATAGTTTACACATAATTTCCTTTACACAGGCTTTAATCTTCGAAATGATCTTTTTACGTTGTAGTTCTCTCTATGTATTATTGTCATGTACTGCATACAATATTGACAGCCAGTCTTTCCTACCTCAGCCTCTTTTGCATTATATTGGATCAATTAGTCAAAATGTCCTTGATGTGAGAGAGGAGCTTGGGGTATCTATGTGATGAGCTTTATGTTTTTTCAATAACATCAAATCAATCATTACCTAAAGGACTGTAACCCTCCACACCTCAAGGTGTTCATTTTATTTTAATCAGAAGAAAATATGTATATGTATGTGCACGGTGCAATTAATCAATTTTGGACTGGCATTACAGCCAAGGACGTATATTCTGGCCTTTATGCTCCACAGACCTGCAGAAGTTGTGTCGAAAATAAAGATCACTGTGGGTCAGCTGTACCAGCATTATTACCCAGCGTACTTCAGGGCATCCATGCACCTAATGAGGACAAACATTTCATGCTTTATCCCCCCTGCTCAGCTGAAACATTAACCTCATCTGAGTGCAAATATGTGTGCGTCTTTCTGAGTCAGTAGATCTGAGACTGGCCCTCCGCGATAGGCTTTCTATCACGCCTGCAGTTCCGATTGATCGTCTCAGCAATCAGCAATTAAGCCCTAGTGATGAGAGCCGGAGAGTGGGGGTGGAGGAGGTTGGGTAAACGCGGCACCACCACAGACCCCACCCCTCTCTTGTCAGCCCAGGAGAAGCTTCACTCAGCTGGGGTGCGTTTGGCCCCGGGCTGGGCTCACTGGTGGAGGTTAACTCCAGCATAAATAAGCATCTTTGGACTCATTACAGGGATTAGAGAGTAATTCGCCTGCAAGGAAGGAGACGACTGCCAGGGTTTTGGTACAGTTTACTACAGTCTTATAGGGGCGAGGGCCCGAGAGATTACAGAGGGAGAGAGATGGTAAGGCAGCAAAAGAGAGAAAGGCCAAGGGAAAAGAGAGGCTGGCTGTGTATGCGCGCGTGTGTGTGTGTGTGTGTGTGTCAATCCAAGCCCCCGGCTGCCCCCTTGATCTTGAGCATGTTGGGGTGCTGTGAAAATGGATAGAGGGAGTTAGAACGACCAGGCCGGTCTGGAGAAAAGTGTGCTGATTGTTATAACTTTTACTCATCTTTCTCTCCTCCACTTAACTAAATAAACACCCAAGAGGTAGCACTCTATCAATTTTAATGATGTTGAAATACAATTTAGGCATAAAATACACAACAAATGCTAATTTGGCAATGATGAGAGGCATCAGAAATTCCTCCCATTATTTATTCAGCTGACTTTCTGCATTTTTCATCAGAACAAATATTCCCATTTCAACAAACACACACACACACTAACACAGAGCCAATTTGGAGCATAAATCAACACGTTCGCTCATCAAATATATGCTCTGTGTGGTTCTCTGCAGTCCGTCCGGTGCACCCAAGACAAATAGTTCTGTCCAAAGTCCAGCTGGAGAAACGGGAGGGCCAGCGGATTGTCAATATATGCACACATACATTAAACATAGCAGGTCGATGTGTGTTCAGAGAGGCACAGACATCATAAAGACTCAAGTCCAGTCATAAACTCATACACGACAACATTGTGGATCTTTCAACAAAAAAAAATAGAGTGGACACAGTAGTTAAACCATTAGGGCTGGAAAAAAACACTTCATGATGTTCTACATCCGTAAAGTTCATTTTAAACTTCTTTATGGACAGAAAACAATAAACACGTGTTAAAATCAGAATATTTAACCTTTGTTTAATCGATATTGGCAATATATTGTGATTGAATTACTGCCCAGCCCTTGAGTTAATACTGCAATGCTGTCTTTTTGATAAATATACCAAAATATTAAATAAAAACTAAGAGATAAACTTGCATTTCCACACAGGTTGATATGAATGAATCTTAACCCCGGTGTGTATTCACTTTCAGGAAGTCCGTACAAGTTGAAAACAAACTCAGCCAGAGTGATTCTTTATAACATCACCTGTCAATCATCTCCACGTTCATCTTGACTGGCTCGGGCTGCCCTGCCTCTGCACCACATTTGGGACAGGTGAGGCAAGCATCTGCAATGCTGTGGCTTTTGATGCAGTAGTAGCAGAAAACATGTTGGCAGCCCACAGTATGAGGCATGGTGGGCCACTCTCCGCACAGTCCGCACTCTTTTAATAACCCTTGCTCTCCTCCGGCCCTCTTCCCACCTGCACTTTTGCCCCCAAAAACAAATGAGGACACCGTTGCCTTGAGTTTTCTTGTGTTGATCAGTGGTAAAAGGAAGATGAGGAACTCCGCGAAGCCGTGCCACATCATCTCCCGGTTCATGTACTGGTAGTCGATGTCCCGGACTGCGCTGGGCTTGCTGAAAACTGCCTGAGCTCCCACAATCCTTTCCACCATGACAGGATGCCGACCTTTCTTTAGGAAAACAAGGAAGTTGATGAGACTTGCAAGCTGGGCAATACCAGAGACAAGAGTGAGGCAACAACGTAGACCCTGTTCGAGGAAATTATTGTCTCTTTCAGACACAGACCCTCCTGGGCTTAGACCCAGACCCAGGAGCAGGCTATGGGAACGCTCACGGAGCCAGCGGGGGCCTGCAGTGAGCAGCAACAGGCACAACTTCTGCCTACGCGACAGAGGTCTGTAGCGGGGAGAAGGGGACAAAGTGTTGTGATAGTGCAGGTTCAGTAAAGATTGACCCACAGTGGTGCTGCTGGAATACAGTGTGAACCTCCACACGAGCAGGTGGAGGAGAGCCCTCAATTCAGGCTCCACAGGGGTGAGGAGTCCAGGCCGGAAGTTTTGGAAGCACTGGGAGAACTGGGTCCATACCAGCTGCTCAAGGGCTGAGTCCAGCTCAAGAGCGTCCAGCTGAGTGATGCGCAATACTGGGGTCTGCAGCTCGACGTTGCTTTCTGGAGCAGAGCCTCCAGCTGTTCTTTCCTGGGTGTCCTCATTTTCAAAACCTGCTGGAATAACACAGAGTAGAGAGGTGACTCTAATTTTGTCGTTTATATATCATGCACAAAGAAAAATAAATCTTAAAATCTGTAATTCTGATGGATTTGGGTTTTCCAAAACTGCCACTGATAAAATATCCAAACATCGAGTGACTTTACATTGATAAATAACTTCAAGGTAAAACCATACTTGATCTATTAAAGTTGACAGATTCATACAGAGGCAGAACTATTAAAAGAACAGCTTGGATGTAGGGAGGAATGGGGCCCCGGAGGTGAAGCCCATCCTGTTAGGAAGGTTATTTCTTCTTTTTACATAGGAAAGGAAATCACTTTTCACATGTAAAACCCGTCCTTAATGCAACCTTTGAGCTGCGCAATGCAGAGGAGCAGGGGGTCTTAAGACTGCTCTCTCTAGTGTGTATACACACACACACACACACACACACACACACACACACACACACACACACACACACACACACACACACACACACACACACACGAGGCAAAGCCCAGGGCCTCTTGGTGCCTGCTCCCTCTGTTGATAGGGGTGTGTGTACAAATCACATCACTAGGGATTAGGCTAACGGCACAGTCTCTGGTACACCATAAACATCTGCCAAATGTGGAACAATTTTCCTTCCCAGAGTCGACCCCATGTGGAATCGCACCATTGTGACATCAGGACGATTGCGCTTCATATACGTCTTCAAACTGCCCACAGTTCCCTTAGTTTTCTCCAGCCTTTCCTCAAATGAAATGCTTAAGAAGTGAACGACTAACTAACACGAGGAGAGACGGAGCAATAGGGCCACAGTGAGGCCCTTTTTTGACAGTGGCTTGTGTGTCTCGCTGAATAGGATTTGTCATGAGGCTTTAAAAGAGATTTCAGCTGGGTAAATATGGCAGTTTTGACAGAAAAGGAGGGAGATGATGGTCACTTTAGACGCCTCATGAGGAGGTAGAGGGAAAAAAAACCACAATCTAATACATAGTGGCAATGCTTGGATTTATTCCAGTGCACAGGGCCATCTGCATGTTCATGATGTTTCAATAGAGCCCGGGTACACCATCCACCTAAGTTAGAATTAGCAAATGAATGAAAAAAGGAGTGAATTCACACTGAAGTAAGCAGGTGTGACCAATTTATTGAGCGGCGTTTGAAATGCGGTGGTGTTTAGTGACTAAAACCTTGCCAGTGATGGAAGTCGAGCTTGGGGTTTTTTTTTTTAAAAAAGGAGGTCGTCTGAAAGTCTACGCTCACCATTAAACAGATTGCATTTATTTAGCATAATCTAAAAGTTTTTTTCCTTGATGGCAAAAAAATATGCTGATTACAGTACAGGCTTTTGTGTGTATGTCTTCAGCGTGTAAGAAACAACAGCTGCACGGAACTTCTGCAATATTTCATGATGGCATTTAAAGCACTGTGTCGATATGTAAATATTCTTGACAGTTGTTTTGTGTTGTCTTTAAGCAGTGGGCTTTTGGCCGTTTGACTTTCTCCCCCATCCTTCCATTCCTCCAACTAGTAAATTGTATATACTGTTATTTTACTATTAAGTTTTTCTTAAAATAAGCACAAAATATCACAATATAATGTATTGGCGCCCCTGTATATGTATCATATCTTGCAAATACACTAGTATGTCTGTGTAAATGTACGTCTAGTGTAGTGTTGATCTATGCAGAGCTCTGATACAGAGCTAAGTTAATCTGTCAGTCCATAGTTGCACACACACACACACACACACACACACAGCAGCCAGGTGGTGGAAATCCCCGTCACAGTGGCAGCCCTCTTGGGAAAGTAAACCCGGCCGGGTCCAATATTCTTTTCAAAGCCTTTTATCGAGCAGTTTACAAGTTATGAATGAATATGTTTTATTTGGGCAAACACCGTATTGACAGCCACCTATCAATAGTAATGTGACTATTGTCAAGGGTCTGTCAATATTAATGTAATTATGATGTAGAGGGATCAGAGGGATGTCGGAGTCGGGGGCCAAGTAACATCTCCTGCCCACTGCCATATCAATAGCTGGGATTGCTATTGACAGCTTCCCTTCAGACTTGCAGCACTTGGCAAATATATAACAAGCAGACACTTCAGTCAATGCTGAGCTGCCTATAAAAATTAAGCATTTGAATTTACAGGGCTTTTACTGTGGACAGCTGGAAATCCATGTTTCTTATGTAATAGTCAAAAGTCACAGTCAATGCCAATGTTTACAAAGTACTGACACGGTGTGTGCTAGAGGACAGCGAGTACAGCATTTGCACACAAAAGTACACATGCAGCGACACAAGCAGACGGATGCTGTCCTCTACAGTATCCACTTACAGGCGTGCACATACACACACCTAATGTGATACACGACTTGACCATTTTCTCCTGGGTCAGACAACAACCAACCCAGACACAAGATGCCCTCTCTTGGCGAGTCTGCACCTGACAACTAGCAGAGGTGGAAGACAGGTTAGGAGAGTTCACTGAAAATCAGCTGAAAAGATTGAAGTGTTGCTTTTCTACCAGAGACATGAAGAACATTTACCATAGAATATTAAAGGCCATTATGATTAAGGTGAGATGAGGGTTTTCTTATCTCCCCTTTGTTACTTTAGCCAGTGCATCTTGTTCAGACAAAGAAAATGCACCGTCTCCAGGCTGACTGCTATAGCTCACGGACTACAACAGCAGCAACAACAACAACAACAACAACAGTAACAATAGCCAATCTAACAGGGAACAGAGTGTAACATTGCTTCAAGGCAAACGGGTGCCATGACCAATGTGATGAAGGAGAGATGAGGCAACAAAAAGTGTACAGAACATCAGACTGAAGCCGCACAGCTGCACTAGGTTCTCTGAAAACTAGACAACAGACTGTGATGACAGCTATGGAACAGAAAGACGAATGGACATAGGAGACAGAAAAAGAAGACCGACACGTCAGACAACACGCCATGATGAAACCCCCAGCTGGGAGCTCTGAGCTACTGTCTACTGATACAGGGGAAAAAGGAAACTGGAGGCAAAGATAGCTACAGAGCAAAAAAATCAGGGGAGGGAAAAATAGATAAGCACAAACCTCTCCCTAGGAGCTGACCTTCAGACTGACGGTCACAATAAAGGAGGAGGGAACATTCCCGGAGCATACACGTCTCAGCCATACTGAGCTGTAGGCACCCAGGGAATAGTCTCTAGACAGAGGAAGCACTGCACTTTTTTTTCTTGACCTTGGCTTTGGTGTCTAGGGATGGAATGAGGGTGTTTAGGGCAGGGGACGAAAGATGGGGGGGGTATGCTGGAAAGGTGGACTATCTCTAAGGAATTGCGTTGATTTTTTTCTGCAGAAATGCTCTGAAGGTGCTCATTCAGCTATCATTTCATTCCTGTTGGAAACTGTGTGGCCAACAGTCTCGATTTAGCTCATGGCGCGCTGTAATGCTCAAATTCCTGAGCACTTAGCTATGGCTGTTAGCATAATATATTTGCTGAAATAATGCATAAACCTTCACTCTGCTTACTATGATGCTTGTTGCGAGAAATAGGCTATGCATTGGCAAAGCATGCTGAATTACAACTTTACATTTCCCTCCCTTGCTCACGTAAATTAATTTGTGTAAAAGCTGTAGTGGATAAAGCATGTTTCTCTACGCAGTCCAGTCTCATTTTTTTCCCTTCACTCCCCCGCCTCCTCACTTTATTGCCCTCCTTTAGCCTGGAACGAGTGCGAGCCTATTAGCTAAGGCCTGCTAATGTCCTCACTATGAAAACGGATGAGAATGTCAGATTTAGAACTTTTAAGACAGTGATGTCATACAGCAGACCACAGGCATTACAGGGACGCTAAGATTACCCAGGCGGTAACCAGACTAATTGTTATGAGTCTGTTTCATGAAAAATGAATGTGTGCAAATGCACAGAGGGGTCTTCAGGCTGTGTGTGTGTGTGTGTGTGTGTCACACACTAATGCATTATCAAGGCTCTCCTCTCTCTCTCT
The DNA here is from genome assembly GCF_019176455.1 of Solea senegalensis. NCBI lineage: Eukaryota > Metazoa > Chordata > Actinopteri > Pleuronectiformes > Soleidae > Solea > Solea senegalensis. The sequence continues at coordinate 24,330,518 of NC_058021.1, forward strand.
CTCTAATCACCAAAGACTCCTCCAAGCCATGGGGTAAAGGGCCAACTTAATGCCTGAACACACAAAAAAATACACATCAGTAAGAACAGCACATCTGACACACAAAAACGTGCTCTGCTTAATCTGGTTTGCTCAGAAGGTAAATTATTTAAGAGAATTAATTGATTTCATGAGAATGAAGGTTGAAGATGCTAAGGCTGTACGGGTAATAAGTACAGGGGTTTGCAAAAAAACAACTTAAAAAGTCATGAAACATTCAGAGGGCAAAGAGGCACAAAGAATGTAGAAGAAAAAGCGGAACTAATAAATGAGAGAACAGGGGTTGTGTCTTTCTTAGGGGTCAATGAGAAAGTACTGGGGGCTCACCTCATGCAAATAAAACGTGTTATGCTGAGGAATATTTGATCAGAACATTTCTCCAATTCACTTTATGCATGAATAACACATAATTCTGTCTGTTTTTTTAATGTCTGTAGCAATTAAAATGTGTGTAGAGGTCGCAGCTGCTTATTCCCTTTGTCTCCTGTAAAATGTACAAGTATGCAGAGCCAATGCAGGATGGATAAAAGTATTTTCTGCTTCTGTATTTTTAAATTGTACAGCCAGTATATTTTCTAGTTGGAATTATAACACAGCTATTTCCTCCAAATAGAAAGCAATGTACAGCTACCACAACGCAAATATGGAAAAAATACAAGTTATATTAGGGAGAAATGAACAATCACAATTAATTTTAGCATCATAGCTGTTCATTAATTATCCCACATGTGTAATCACAGTTTAAGTCCATCAGTTCTTATCAGTCACACATAAAAAGAAGAAAAAAATAATAACAACAATAGTCTGAAGACATGTTAGATTATTAACAGCTAATATTTCATCCAATACAGTGATTATTGTCTGATTACTGTTTCTGTGCTATGTTGTTCACTTTTCAGTTTCTTATCATTTTAATAGAATACGTTTGATGCTTTTAGTCAGAAAATTACATAGGTTTTCCAAGTCTTCAGATAACCCCACCGCCTTTGTATCTCACCTTCATGTAGAAGCTGTATAAAATGACCTCATGAACCCAGAGTGAGATCACAGCCTAGTCTAACTTCACTGACTCACTTAAAAACACACTCATTACACTAAGTGTTTAGCTCCACAGGCGCAGCGCTATAGTGCAATTTTGTGCAATCAGGCAGTCGAAATTCATTTTATATAATATATTGTCACTTTTTTTTTTTTTAGCTCGTGCCCATCACTCTTAAACAATAACAAAACCCAGTCTGCTCCGTTTTGATAATAAGGCAAGAGCATTATAAGATAATCACAGTGGGGATTAGGTTTTGGTAGAGTATGTGAGGGCAGTGCAGTCAATGCCACTGGAAAAGAGAGATATAAGCAAGAAACTGATAAGAGTGGAGGAGTGATGATTAGGATGAAAGAAATTAAGTCACTTGGAAATCAATAAGATCAACTTTGCCTTGAATCTCAGTGTGACTGGTTTTGATCTCTGACACTGATTATTAGAGGCAATAATGGAATTATGTGCAGACTCGCAGGCATATAGTTACTCACGACAACCGACAGTTGAAATTGGGAAACACATCTGGAAAAGGCTCGTGCGGAATACTGACTCACAACAGTGGCTCGCTGAAAGAGACACTGCATGAGCCGATGGACAAGGATCGAGAAAATAGTGAGTGTGGAGATAAGAGGTGCGCTTCTCTGTTGTTACGTTGTCATTACACAGAAACGGGAAGGCGATAACGACGTCTTTAAAGCGGACGTGGCGCATTTGAGCTTCCTACTAATAGCAGGGTATATGTAAAACATTCCAGACTTATACATACAATATATATTTACCCATTTCTGTATTTTTTTTAGACGACAGACGCACTCGACGTGAGCCAAGTCCTCCCGGCCACAACGAAAACAAACACTACTTCCGGGTTAAAACACACGCACCCGCCTCTTGGAGAAAGCTCACCAATGGCGTGCTGCAACGTCATAGACACGACGCACGTGGTAACTATTAGCCAATCAGTCCACGCAGCGCCAGCACCGCGGTAAAAGTGCAATGGAAAAATCTTGAAATGGAGTTATTGTCACTCCTCTTCGTTGTAGTAACGAGACGTAGCGACCACATTGTCAGAGAAGCGGCGGTAATTCGCACAAAACACAACAGATCACGTATTTCACCAAGTTACAGCAGGTTGCTCTGCAGTGACCCACTAGTGTAAACTCGAGGGCTGTGATAAACATCTAACCAGAGCGCTGCACCTTGATTTTAAGTAATGTCTTGTGTCTATTAGCTTCAATAAGCACTTTGTACTGTTGTCAAGCCGTGCTGAAACTGTGCATACACGTATGAGTGAAAAGACGAGCCCCACGTGAGTCAGGGGGGAACAGGAAGATGTCAGGACAGCAAAGGCACTGGACAGTGTCAAATGACACCAAACAGCTCCTGGATGAGGTCAAAAGTCTTCACGAGCAGAGGTTGAGATGGGTGGCGCTGGACACCACTGCAACCCGAGAACAACTGCTGCAGGTGAGCTTAAACTTTATCCACAAGTTACACTAGATTGTGTGGTCCAGTGGTTCCATTAAGTGATGCCATTAAGACCATTTATTGTCAAGAATGACAAATAAAGTACATTTTAGCAGTTTGAATGGTCTTGATACACTTGCTGAATCACTTTACACACTTGGGTACATGTCTGAATTTTCGGAAATTGAACTTGATACCAAGGGTAGGTTTGTACGAGTGTGTAAATGCTTGAAAGTGAAACTGTTTGGTTTTTCACAACCTCACATAGCTTTTTAGACAGGAGTCTTGCTTTATAGAGGCAGCCATCTTATGCCACCATTTTCTACAGCAGCCATGACATGAATTTAACTTTTAAACCAAAAGCTTTCCATGCTGAAGAAGAACAACATTTTATTTAGTCCTTGAAGTAAACTAGTGATATTTCTTTTCGGTGCTTGTTGTGATTTGGTTCAGACTATTCTGTTGAATATTGAGATTTTAGAAACTTTATTGCTAAATGTTGGAGATTAATGCATATTTTTAAATCTTTCTAGCTGTTTTTTTTAAAAGTGTTTCCCACTCCTCATGGACCCCTGCCCTGCATGTTGCCCTGCTCATCACACCTGATTCAAATGAATAGCTTGTCATGGAGCTCTGCAATAGCCAGATAACAAGCCTTTTATTTGACTCAGGTGTGTTGGAGGAGGGCCACACCTAAAACATGTATGCACTAAGAGAAAGAGGGCAGGAGGTAAACCAGCTCCTTTTTCATTACACTGACCTTAATGGTGAAAACTTTGATTCTCAACATGTTTGTTGAACAGGTGGTTTAATACTAAAGTGTTCATGTTCCTTATAAACTCTGATGAACAGCAATGTTCACCTGCTTGGTTTCCATTGATGGGTGTGTGTATGTATTTATGTATGTATGTATGTATGTATGTATGTATAAGAGCAGAGAATGTTTCTGAATATAATACAAATTGGAATTACTTCGTTTTGCACACAATAGTGAATTTGATCTCTGCATTTAATCTATCCTCATTACACACCAATAGTGAACACACAAGCTGGGCGCAGGAGCATTGGGCAGCACTTATCTGCGTAAGGGGGGCAATGGGGTGTTGGGTGCCTTGCTCAGGGGCACCCCAGCCCTTGGCCCGTCCTGGGATTTGAACCCAATTCCTTTTTTCTTGGCCACAGGCTGCCAAACTGAATTTTTAAACACTTTTCAACATTTTAATCACTCAATTTTGGCAAGGTGGCTATTTAAACTTTTTCCTGTGGGCTGACAAAGTCAGAAGAGATATTTCTTATCCCTTTTACATGCACTTATACAATATAGAATATTCAGAGTTGGAGTATTGCACCATGTGCTGTCACTGAGTTTACTGTAAATGAGTGACTGGTGAACAGATGCGTAGCAGTCTTTCACAAGAAGGGAAATATAACAACAAGACAGATGTTCAATTAAAATATCGATAGCTAATAACAAAGCAATCGCATGGAAAAGGGGTGAAGTGGATCCTCTTTGTCAAGAACAATATAAAATGGAAAAATTGACTATGCTCAATGTAATTCCCAAGCATTTTTTGTTTTTGTGTACTAAAAATTGAAGTGGGGAAAAAAAGAGATCCAGCTTTCTCGAAATGAGAGTGGCATTTGAGAAGCACTGGGGAGGCAATGGTGGGTGTCGATGGGCCGCGTCTTTGTATATTTCACACTTGGTGACTGCCCATAACATGCATATTAGGTGTGATTTGTCACGACTTGCAAAACTCGCAGATTATCTGTCTGAAAATCATGTGGTGTGAACCAGACTTAAGTTGACAATAGTGTGATTGAAATTGTTAAATGGCACATAGTGGCATTGTTATAACATTGCTCATTTCCTGTGAAAGCTGTTTGGAATCTTTTGGTTACACTTTAGGACCACCCCCCCCATTTCATGTCAGTAGCATAAGTCTTTTAAAAAGTTAATTATTGAGGACCACGTTCAGACCCACAGACTCTCCAGGATGTGTCTTCTTCTGCAGCATCTGTTGTCATTATGTTATCATCCATCCGATACAAATCAAAGAGCCTCCTGTTCACCATAACTCGGACATCAGAAGATGACCTCTGTCCTGTCAGACAAATGACAGTAGGAAGCACAGGGGTGCTTTCATAAAGCCACAGGACTTGTAACAGGTGGCAAATTGCATTATGTTTCCATCTGAGAGGCGGAGATCAGGAACACAAATCCACCCTCATATTTAAAAAAGAGAGGTTTCTAATCATCAGGGTTGTCATGTGACATCATTTAGGCTCAGAATGTAGCCTGTGTGAGCTGAGCTCTGCATCAAAGCTAGTGTAACAAGGTTTCAGAGATGGGTTTCGGTTAGCTGGCCTCAGTTGAGGGCCTGCTTAACAAGGTTATGTGTTTAGAACCCAGGAGCTCCAAAGTCCGAAAGGTTGATGTGCACAGTTAATCAGAGAGGTTGTCCACTAAAAAAAGAAGTGAACATTCATCCATGAACCTGCTGCAGGATTCATGATGTTTCTATGTTAAAACCCCCCCCCAACAAAACAAAACAAAAAAAAATCCTTCAATTAAATAATTCATATTATATTTTTCGCCCCTTTGCTTTAAGGCAATCACCAAAAAAAAACCTGCTCCAAAGCTGGCAAACATTAAATGCATAATTGCTGCATTCAACTGTACAACTTAAAATGCATCATTTGTAAAATCATTCTCCTTAGGGCAAGATAATGGTAGTTAATAATATTTCAGGAGGTGGTTTATAGTGCTTGTTTATTTTGGTTGTAGTGGACAGCTTCTACAGAAATGTACAGATAAACCACTCTTAACTTCAATAGATCTCCTCTCCGCTTTGACAGAGTTGCAGTTATTGCATATTTTGACTGCATGGCACTGCACTTGTACGGTGTTGACTCAACAATGCTGATTGATGAAATAAGTTATACTATTGGTCAGCTGAATGCCATGTGACTGAGTCATGAAGTTGCATTATTTGTTAGTTGTCATTTTCCACATTGGCCACTGCTTTTTCAAAACATATGGGCTCAAACAGTTGTGTCATCAAGATGGCTTTTACGGGCAGTGTTGCTAACATGGCACATTTGTAGACTTTTAACCGTTTTTTCACACACACACACACCTCTCTGTCTGCTCTCTTCAGTCAGTAATGGGGAAGCAGTCCGTGGTACGAGACGAGATGAGAAAGAATCGGTTGCGATTTAACTTTTTCTCTCTCCTGTTTTATGTAAAGTGAAGCCATAGGACTTGTGTGAATGTTGATTTTCCTGTAGTTGTGTATATCAACTCTTGTAATACTGATAAAAAAGATGCTGAAAGACTGTAGTGGGACTTTAATATACTATGTCAGCTGTGGAATATGTTCAGTTGACCTATTTTCTTTAAACATTTGAACTCAGTAAAGCGTTCTTCCAAAGCCTAAGCAGCAGTGGGGAATAGCATCTTGCTGAGTCTGCTTGAACACCTGACAAACTACCTCTGCCCTGCTCATGGTGTATTCCGTCTAACAACACAGTTCAGAAGGTCATCTATTGTGAATCTTGGGTGGGTTGTAATGAAAAAAAACTAAGCTTACTTGACCACCTTGTCTGGCAGAGCCTGTTTGGAAAATAAAACCATTTGTCTAAAATTCTATGCAATTAATAGTAATAAAAAATGTAAATGCCCCTCAAGAGAAGAAGATATATTTGTAGAGTTCATATCTTTTAGTTCTCATCTTGCATTAGCATGTAGTGGTTAATATTTTGATTGTGTCACTTTGTGATGGTATCTTGTTTTAAAACTTAAACTGCAGTTTAAATCTTTACTAAAGAAATTATATTGCAAATCGAATCAGTCATAATGTGCATCAGAACAAATTGCAATGAGATATTTTACCCTATTAGCCGATTAAATACATGTGTATATAGATCAGTTGAAGATTGACCACAACAGACTATAAACCTGTGGTCAGCTGTTGGACGGCATCTCAACACATCAACACTGGGTTTTACCATCGTTATGGTTACAGCAATTTTTGTCTTCAGAGATGTTTTTGTCTCAAAATATAAGAATCACAGCCTTCCTTGTGAGACTATTGACTCCCCACTCAATGCATCTCCCTTTTTAAATCAGGGTCTTCATCTCGGTGGGAATACCCTGAAGACACTAGAGTTAGATCCAACTAAATAAAATATACATGTTGAGATTCTGTAATCCTGATTTTCTTTCTTATTTTTCCCCTGTGAGGCCTTCATTGGAAGTGTTAAAGCCCTTTTTCCCGTGATTCAGTGCCAAAGTGGTATCCAACCTCACTTATGATGCCTCGTAAGAAACAACCGTTTGACCAGTGAGAGAAGTTTATTTCCAATAGAGTGATTTAGTTCTGGTTCTAATATGCAGCATACAGTTTTGTGAAACGTTGCATGAATTATTTAACATAATAACCTTTGTCAGTGACTATGGTTCCAAATATTTTTTGGTTGATTTGTGAGTGAAAAACACAATGTTTCCCCAAAATAATGCAAAATCGCTGGGTCTGGCCCACATGAATGCAGCCTGTGATGCACAAACTATATGTTCAATGTCTCTTGGTTTGAACGTGGATTTTGTTGGTCACTGATTGATCTGGCTTAACAAAGTAAAATAATTTGTATTACAGAAGGAAAAAAAAAAGAGTCCACACTGTGTGGTTCTGCTGTCCGCTTGTTAAAAAACATTGCAAATAACCCATAGTTTGCTCCTGCTGTGCTGTTATTCTTCCAGATGAAAGAGGATTTCCTGCAGTCTTACGTGAATGACCTCACAGACCAGAACCAGTTACTGCTTCAGACCATTGAGGAACTGCAGACGGGAGCCGACCCCCTTTCCAAATCGGTAATGAAGCCACACACATTTGATCATTAAAGTGGATGCAAATGTTTTTTATAGCATTTCAGTGTAATGAGTTCTTTTTTTATTTGACAAATATCTATTTGAAAAAAATAAATAATAAGATTTCCATGAATATTTAGGGATTTAGGTTTGTGGGTTTTGGTGTGTATATAGGGACTTTTAGAATATTTCATAATTCACATTATTCCATTTAATAGAATAATAAAACAAATAAATAAGAGAAAAACAAAGAATGACAACTTGAACGTTTTTTTTTATTTTGATGAAATACTCTAAGAGGCAGAAGGTCTCTGTAATTTTCTAAAATGTAATCACTTGAAATGACACTTGATATAATTAGATTAATTGGCAAAAATTGTTATAATGTATCAATTATCACAGATTTGTGGCGATATAGTGAAGCAGCCAAGACAACCATGGAGTCTTTGTTTAATGGTGGTTTGAGGACTCAGTAGTTGTTTGTCAAGACCTGGTGTTAAAAGATTGAGTCAGAAAAAGCTGCATCAAAACTGATAAAGGAGGTGAGCACTTTATAATTACGTCACATTATTGATCTATATTAATAGCTGTGCGACCCCAACCATTTTCTGGATGAGAAAACAATTTTGTATTTTTTTTTCTCCATGGACCAGATTGCATGGAGGGGAAAAAAGAAGCTTTTGCTTTGCTCTTCTTTCTTTTAAAAGTTTGTATTAACGTGGAGCAGGACTACAAAGACATCACCACTTGATGGAGGGACCTTAAGATATTGTTCCATTTCAGTAATGTCAACGCTTCTATCAATATTCACTCTTTTGAGTGGGTTTTGCACACAGAAAAGTAATTATGGCCTATTATACACCAAAGTACTTATCGGCTATTATAGTGAAGGTCAGGGGGCTAGCTTTGTGTGCTCTCCACGCTGGTCACAAAGGTCACTGCAATAAAATGCTTGCATTTCTCAGCATTCAAAGCATGTCCATTTTTAACTTTCACTCATTTAAAACTGATTTTATTTTATTGGCATTGCATTTTCTTAGCAGCAAAAATTACCAACTCCCCTTTCATGGGGCCTTTTCAGGTGCCTTCACTGAGTAGGCTGTACAATATTAATGTTTCTTGCCAACTACAGCACAATACGTGTTTACTGAATAGTGAAAATGGCCAAGACCTTTATTAGTTTTCAGATGTGTTGTAAGTAATGGAATTTTAGACCCTGCACCAATTTATTTTTCTCTTGTAGATTAAAAAAAATTGCAACTCAAGGGGAATAGGTGAGAAAAAATTTGTAAAACTGATTGTTAGTGACAACAGCCTCTTTTTGCAGCTGAAGACACAGCGTGATTGAGTATAATAGTTTGTTGAATCTCCATTTTCACCCTTCCTGAACGATGCGCCCAGTGTCCGTTTATGTTACTTTGTATATTTTCAGGGTCTAGATTGGTAAACAAATACAAACAAATGGACTGCCTCACTCAACAGTCTATTAGGGTAGTCGGGGGACAACAGTGTGTTTTCTGCGCTGATGTCTCTAATGTGAAATCCAATCAAATGAAGAGCATTTAGAGCTACTTATGGGCCGTTCCACCATGTAAACGATGCAGTGGGCTCTGTAATGGGAGCTTGGCTAACATCTGATTGAATCGTAGTGTATGGCCTGTTTGATGCACAATAGGGATGAACTGTAATGGACACTAAACAGAGTTAGTTTTGTGGTCATAATGTCATGAAATCCAAGGCTTGTTTTGTCTGTTCTAGACTGCTGTGATTAGACTGTTGTTTATTTGTCATCCATAGACAGACACCATGTCATCACACAGTGCTTTATGAATAACACTGAACATCTGTTTTAACCTGTAGTTAACTTTTAAATGGACTCCAGGCGCCTACATTTAAGGAAGAATGTTTTCTGTAATAAACATGTCCCATGTGGCAGTGTTGTCGTTGTAAAAGTGACTGTTGCACCCAGGTTAAAACTTACATTTGTAATGTTGTATGGACACTACATGACCATGGTTTTTACCTTTTACCTGTAGCAACAAGCTCTAACACTAAAATATTTCGATTCACCAACATGGATTTTGAAGTAATTAAATATACACTTGGTTATTCCACTTGGAGTTGGGCTCAAAAACAACGTCGATAATCTGTATTCCGGTGTAGACTCGCTCTGCTTGTGGTGCTCTTTCCAGTATCACTTTTCTATTTTCTATCATTAGCTCCATTTCCAGCTGGTAAAAGGGGGACAGAAAATGCTGAACTTTCATTGTGTCATTTTGTTACAATAAAAAAAAAACCCAAAAAAACATTTATATTATAGCTGAGTTTTTGGAAAACCTATGGGGAAACTTTCCATTTAGTCATTTCCTTCAATCTTCTGTGTGAGATTCTTATTGGACAGTCGTTTTGGCAGCTTTTGGCAGTGCAAGGATTAGTAATCATATAGTGCAATAAAACTGGCACTTTATTGATCCCCATAGAGAAGTATTTTCCTCTAGCTTTATTCCAGGCAGGTCAAAGGCTCAAGGGCAGCTATAGAGCAACTTCTGGAGCTGGCAGGGAATCAGTATCTCACTTAAAAATAGTTTTATTGTCCAGATGGTTGCCAATTTTGGTTTCAATGACAGTTGGAGGAAGGATGAAGCACTCATCCTTAATTTGAGACATGCAATTAGGTAAATGCGAACAGGCATGGTTAAACCATTATCTTTTTTTCCACGATGTTTCTGCCGCACACACTGTAGCAGGCTGTGGACATGAAAAAGGTTAATTGGACAGTAGTTGTGCAGTTTAAGGTTGGTCACCGTTCAAGATACCTTTTTGTCTCACACGGTTGGAAAACATCCCTTCTTTGGCATAATGCAGCCTTAAATCTTTTAGCATGAGAAGGTTGAGTGAATGGTCAAAATGTTGCACGGTTCTCATGTTTTTCTCATTGTTTCCTCATTCTCAGTCCTGTGTCTCTAATCCCTGAATGCTTTTTTTAGTGCCTGATTCAACCGAGGACAAGCCTAGAGCTTCGTCGGCATCTTCAACATCTGCGGTCAGACATCAGTTCCATCACACAACTCATCCACCAAACTGGACAAATGCACAACATTGATGTGAGTCTTATTTTCTACTTTCGTATGACGATGATGTGCATTTAACAGGCACATTGGTACACTGTTTTATACATTATGTGCATGCTCTGTAAATCTGTGTTTGTGTAGTTCATGTTTTAATTCCTAGTCTTTGGCCCTTGGCCTGAGGGGCAGTATGGAGGACTGTGATGACCTGAGGGGGATCAGTGTAGATCAGAAAAGATCAGTAGGGATCAGTAGGGATCACTGACCTTCTCTTTGATTCACTCAACTTGCCATCTCATTCCCACACAATTTTTAAATGATTACCATACCAGACTTCGTTAAAATACCCACACATTTGCTAATACATTTTCAGGACTCTTAATTTGCTCTAGAAATATGTTTTCCTGTGCTGGGGCTTAAAGTGAACGTATTGCACTCGTATACCACCTCATACTTGGTTAACAAATAAGACCTCATTTATTTCGCAACTGTAAAAGAAATAAACTAAGCGGTTATAACAAGCGTGAGCTGTGTTTGCTGATTGAATGCTGGGAACGTCTCCGGCTGTGATGGAAGTCTCAACTCTTAGTGCGATACACAAAGTGACTATTTATGACATTCCCCATAAACCTCAGAACAGGGGCTATTAAAATCTTAAGGCACTGGAGCAAAATGAGGAAATTGGTCTCATGGCTTAATTCATGCTAATGAGAATGTAATTTTTCCTGTCATGTTGTGCAACCACTGTAGTAGCACTCTCAAGACTCGTTTTTCTTCCCCGCCTGTGGCTCTGCAAAACAGTACATAAAAGAAGACGTCTGTAAGTTATGCCGTAGCTATTGGATGAGAACAGGCCCATTTTTGGAATCGCTACGACTGTTTGAATCCATACACGGATGCATTAAGAACAGCTTTAATTTGTTTCCATGTGGCAGCAGTGACACAAATGTATGCATATCCATTTCCCAGCAGTTCAGGGAGATTAATTTTAATAGCATTATTGATATATACTTTATTTTCTATCAGTGTTCAAGAACAGAATGAGTCTGGCTGGCCTATATACTGTCCATGTTTTTGGTTAGTATAAAAGCAGTCGCCGCAAACCTGGCAACCCGCCCGCTGTAGTGACTGCTCTGCTCAAGTCAACAGGAAAATGTGTAATCTGGGTCTCAGGTCTGCATTAATAACCATCTCTGAACTTTGTGACCTTTATTATTCTCTGTCTCTGTGGCTTCCTTCCTCGCTCACACATATACATTTGCTTGTGAAGCAGCTGCTTGCAGGGAGAGCAGTAGTGTGAGAAAGCGAGGGCAGGGAGGTCAGAGGGTTGCGATGGTTGACTATGCTAATGCTGTTGTTAATGACTTTGCTGTGAGTGATAATTGATCGTCTTCATTACCATATTAACTCCGCTGCCCCTACCCTTCCCCAGACCCTCTCCAACCCCCAGTCTTTCGCTATGCCGTAATGGATGCCCCCATTTGATCCTTGGAATAATGAACTAATTAGCTTAATTAAAATCAATAGAGGTGCCAATACCAGGTTAGACATTTCAGGGACACCGTCTCTATCTGCAGGGAAAGGAATTCTCAGCAGGACAGGGTGAGAGGATGGATGGCAGTGGACTAGAGGAGAGATTCATAAACAACATCAAGGGTGGAAACAAAAATGAGGAGTAAGGGAGGGAAAGAAAGAGAGACATACACAAGAGGAAACTTGTTTATCTTATTAAAAAAAAAAGGAGAATGAGATCAACTGAAAGAAATTGTGATTAGTATTAATAGAAAAAGAGGGAGAAAGTTGGGACAAGAGGGGCTGTAAGTGTGAAGATTGTAAAATGTAAGAGATAAAATGTAAAAATAAGTGGACAAGGGCAAAGACAAGACGGCATGAGACAAAGCGAGAGAAAATATCGGAGGGAAAGGAGGGAGCCGAAGAGAGGGGAAACTAAACGAGAGAGAGCGGGCCAAAGAGGTTCCTAATGCTGATTTATGAGTGCTTGACCGTCGTTAGCTGGAATAAATGGCTTGTAGGAGTGGCTGCAGCATTACTCCCCGTGCAGGATACTAAGTGCATTGTAAGGTCAGCCATAAGGCCAAACTTACATATGTAGTGCTCTGCCCTTGTAAACCTTTGTTAATATATCAGCCACAGGATGGAACTGTAAGCAGTCCATCTGATACAATGGGACGACTGTGGCTCACTAAACTGTTTTGTTAAATATTTTTTTGTTACGGTGAATTAGACGGAACCTTTACAGCAAATAAAATGCACCAACAGTGTTTTGAGGATGTGGACTGGAACATAGTAGGGCTTAAACAGTTAGTTTAATTTCACTGATGAACTATTCATAGGGAATTGACATTACTTTATTAACTAATTCCCCAAGTTTTTTTTGGTGAAATATTTTTGTTCAGTTTAAAATGCATGTTGAATATGGACAGGTCAGACAAAGGGAAACAATACTTTGATACTACTCTTTTCCTGACACAATACAATGATAACACATACTGTTTGCATCCCTGACACAGTCTATGCTAATGTTTTAAACATGTATTGCAATGGAACCTGCTGTGGGGAAACATAAAACCACTGTAGATCATCATTTGCAGCAGAGTGTGAAAAATGGGATTTGTGCAACTTGAGGCAACATATGCAACTGGGTGTCTGGTATCTCCTTATTTGGTTAAATGCAACATTTAAAACATGTTTCAATCATTATGCAATGAAGAAGAAGAAGAAGCTGCTACTAGAATTTTACCACTTTAGAGTCAAGTCTTAAATACAACACTGGCTCTATAGACAGACAATACACATCTGTAAGAATATTTGGAATACAAAGTTGTGTGGATATACAATATAAGTATTCATATATGCTGTAGGTTCATCCTGCATTTGATTCTATACGCATATGCTCATAAGTATGCATATGTGTTGGTGCATATACAACATGTAAGCTTTGACATAGAGGAAGAAGACACTGGCATGTCCTTTCCAGTCACGTCAACATTAGTCGCACGCATGACTCACACACACACACACACACACACACACACGTTCCTGCTTTTCTTTATTGTTTTTTCTCCTCTGTTGCTTTCAGTTGACTGAACTCCAGACAAAAAGAATAGAGGATGGAGTGATTGCATAAATGGATGGCTATTTTCAGATAAAAAAAAGAAATGAGAAAAGGAAAGAAAGAGGAGACATGGGTGAGGGGCAAGTGAACAAGACAGGACGAGACAGGAGAATGTGATGAGGTTAAAGGCAGAAACAAAGGAAAAGAAGTGGGTGGGGATCAGAAGAAACAAGGAAAGGAAAAACAGTTATAGAGAATGTGTAAAAAAAACCAAGTATCTCTTATAAAAACTCTTATCTGTTATAATTTTCCTTAGTTTCTTTCTTGCACTAAACATACTTTCACTATACTTTTTAATATCTCTATGACTAAAAGTACATCTTTTAGTCATTTAGTCTTTTATCCACTACCACTGTTTTTTCCTTCGGTTTAGATTAATGAACAGATCCGAAGTGAAACTATTTGTTTGACTATTTTCCACATCCTTGCCCTCCTATACCGTCTGTTCTGTTTGTTTTAAAAGTGAGTGATGAAACTAACTGATGTGATGCAACATCCACGTAATTTGCCCTGTTTCTCTCACTCTTGCATCTTTTTTCTCACTTATGCACTCTGCTGATTTTGACCATAACTATAATAATACAGTTGATTCCAGGCCCCCAAACCACATTTTCTTCTTCTTTTTTTTTTTCAATCATCAACAATGATCAGGGAAAGCTGAATTTTAGTGATCAAAAGGTCAGGGCAGTAGCATCAGCAAACTTGTGTTTGTTTATTCATCGTACATAAATCATATTAATTCAACTTTCACTCCATATATTTTCCCCCCGGTCATCCACGCCCCCACTGCGGTGGCTCTATGCCCCTCAGCATGTGCACCATTGCTTTAATACTATATTCCCTCACCTCTCTTTAATGATATGGTTTATATTACACCCAACACACACGCATGCAGACAGACACACACATGCACGTAAGCCCCTCCTCTAACAAATGAGTTTACTGTGGTCATAACCTTCACAAAGCTCATTATCATAGATGGCGAGTCTTTTCATAAAGCTGAGACCACTGGTGACGGATTACTAACAGGTTGGACACACACTTACACAAACCCATACACACACATTGGGGTCTGTAATGAGACCTTATTCCGGACACCAAACCCAGCTGCCTGTAAATTACAGCTGCCACTCTGCCATACATACTTAATCAGCTAATGTTGTTTTATTCCTTATTATTAATTTGCTCCTGTTTCTGATTTATCTGAAGCATGCTGCACCACACCAATATTTTCTCTCCTTTACAGTTCACAGAGAATGAGAGAAAGCGGTGCGCTCATTCATGTACTTAGGGGATTGCATCTGCAATGAATTGACTGGCTGTTTAGGCATACATAACACAGTCTACTACTCACCTTAATAATGTAAGCAGGTCGTAGCTCCTGCTAACCCAAGGGTATATAAGGCATGCGTGCACAGACACACATAGCCTACCTATATTAGCTACTGACCTCTACGTGCGTCAGGTCTTCTCGTTGTCACGTTGCAGTTGCACTGGAATATGAATGTTTTATGATTGGTGGAGAAAGGGTTGTTTGTCTTTTGTGTCTGAGTGTAATTGTGTGTCTTTGCTTGGTGACCAGATTGCTGAGCAAACGAGGACACGCAACTGGACCCAGTCTGACTTTGGCTTTTTGCATTTTTTTTAGAATATAGTGCAATAATAGTTCACCAGAAAGCACATAAATACAACATACTTCAGGGGGTGGAGTGGCTCAGTGGTTAAGACCCTACCTTGTGTACCAAAGACATCATGGTCGCAAGTTCGATTCCACCCCTGGCTAATTGTACTTGATTCCATTGTAAGTCGCTTTGGAAAAAAGCGTCTGCTAAATGACATGTAATGTAATGTAACTTCATAACTCATTGTTTGGAAATGATCGTCATACTGAAATCTATAAGACAGTCAAACATGGGTTTGTATTTGGTCTCCGTAACAATGCTAGAACCTGGTGAATGTTTCTTTTGCGGTTGTGATGCTGTCACAGTGACAAAATCAGTCCACACACAGACGAATGGTACTTTTTCCAAACTAGTGACAAGCAAAGCAGTCGTTTTGGGTGCACTGAATCATTAGAATCAGTTAATTAGAAATATGAGTTAATTACTCCTTCTGACACAGTCACTGAGCTGAAACACGTCAGAATGGGTCGTGATTTGTCTCCCGATCGCCGGTTTTCGCCAGTGCCGTTGCTAAATACACTATGCCGATCAGTGGCTGGCAGTCTTTTGACGTCACATTTTCGTATCGGCTCAGCTTGCTTGTATAATGGAAAAGCACCAGTACCGTATAGACACCTGTCACAGTGTTTAAAGTCACTCCTGTGGTAGTATGTCCCCTGGACCACTTTGACTTGCATACACACATACTGCTTATACTCTCTCCATGTGTGTTTTTACACCTTATTTTTCTATGCAGGACTACACATGGCACAAGAACACGGCTATACTAAGAACATTAACCAACCGATCCATTTTAAAAGTCTGCACAGCACCTAGCTGAGCAACCAAAGCTGCTTTCAGAGATTCACTGATCATCCAGAGCATCCATTTCTCTGGAGATTGATTGGAAGGGGCCGTGTGTGCAAACACAAATGTCCTCAAAAGTCACTCAAGACATTCTGCACTTCTACTCCTGCCAGCTTCTTAGTGAACACAGCAGACGATGCGCTCAGATAATTCACACTTTAATCACTGGGCTCACTGAGTACGTGTTCTGCCTCCTCCATGTGTGACCTAAGTGCCACCCGTTGCCTGGATTCTCCTGCTGTGCTCTTGGTTTTGTGTGTCAAGGCTGCCTCTATGGACTGTATAGATAACAGCTTCTTTTTTTTTGGAACACAAATGAGTTGTTTTTGTCTGAAACGCTGGCGCTACCGTGACATCAAAAAAACTGATGTATAACAGCTTTCAGTTTGGTGACAGAGGAAGCCAATCTGCCTACATCTTTCATTAAATATTCACTTCACCTTTTAATGGATTGAATCTCATTTTTCATTTGCACCAGCTCCTCTTTTGGATGCTTTCATGTAATCATGAGTCCTGCATACACACTAACACATACACGTACTTACCATGAGCATATGCATAATTGAAACACACAGACACACACACACACACACACACATACACACACTCGCATACAGGGCAAAGTGTTGACCTGTGAGTCATTGCTGTCAGCATTGATTTCCTTTTCCCAGAGTGACCCCTGTCACCACAGCGATAGAGTGGCCGATATTTTACTGCCCGAGTCTCTCTTTTTTCTATAGAGCACCGTTTTCTTCCTTTTTGTAAGTCCTCCTTTTCCTTATCTTTTTTTTTTTCATTGTTCAGCTCTTCATCTCCTTTTCCTCCGTCCGCACGTGTTTGTTCTTTTAAATGTCACATGTTTTGAAGAGGCTGATCCACTGTAACTGTTAACTTGTCTTTTGAGCTCAGTTCCTTTTGTGTTTCTCTTTGATTCTTTTTTGTACTGTACATGCAGTGTCAAATGATCTCACAATTACAATCAGGACACTTATTTCCCACCCACCCTCACACAGACCAGTGTCCGTGTTAGAAAAGGAGACCGGCACAGACAGGCAGACAGGGTAATGGTTGGGGTTATTTGAGTTTATGGCATTGTACGGTGTCTAAGAATGAACACAAGACTGAGTATGTCTTTGTCTACACTCTTATTTATGTATGTACTGTCTTTTCAAATCATTGTCCTTTTTAGATCTAGTGTCATTCTGTTCCACTACTGCATCACGTACAGTTCTTTTTTATTAATTCCCCAATGAGAAAAGACAAATTATTCAGGCAGGTAGTCATATTAGACATTTAATCTCCATTTCTGTCTGTATTTGGTGTAGATGGCTTTTGTGATTAGATTTTGGTTTTTGTGCATTTTGCCCTGTTTTAATGAGCCTTTTCGTCTTCATTCACGGAACCAATCACACTTGGTATTTTTAATTTCTTATCTATTTTTCCCATGATGCTGATTTTCATGATGCCATGGTCATCAAGATCCAAATACTGAGGTGACAGACTTCACACGTCGATTCCTCTGTGCTGTCAAACTTCATTACTGTCTATAAAAACAAATCACTTTCTACAAAAATGATGGAGCTGTGTTTAATTAATGAAGAGGAGTCAAAGTGAAACTGTAACCCTTTGATCACGCCTGAGTTAGTTTTGTGTTTAGTTTCAGAAAAGCATGCACATATTTTTATAAAATACAGTAGATTGATACATTATAGCTGTATATGACACAAACTGTTCTTAATTGCTGCTAATTCTCTATGCGACTAAATAAATTCTGATATTGTTTGGTGAGATGCATTTGTTGGTTGTGTGGCTCACATGTGTACGGACATACTGTGTGTGGCCCTGTAATGATTATTAGTTACTCAGCTTCTCTCTTTATCACGAAGGCAAGAAAAGTTTACTCCTGACTAGAATAAAGTATTAACTTCTTTATAACTCCATGAATCACACACACACACCGGTCCCCCACTGCAGTTAGTGGTAACAGAGTTGGCCCCAGGGACTCTGTCTGTCCTCAGGGAGGTTGCGCTCCTCAGGGAATTGTTGCAACACCACTGTCCCCATGGCAATATGCAAATCCTTGTATGATATTTACCACCATGCAGTGCTCCAAGGCCTAAAGACTGTTTCTGCTGTAAGCCCATTCTAGTAAGACAGGTTTTTTTTTTAACTTCAATTGCCACACATTTTGACAAAAGTAAAAGTAGTCACCGTAACTCGCACTTTCTTTTTAGATCCAAAGTTCCATGCGCAAACACTATTGATGTTCATAATTCAGGTTTTTACACCATAACAAAATAACCTGGACCTATCAGACCAGGTTGGGGTTCCATTCCAAAATGGCCTTTTTGCCTCATGTCAGCTGGGATTGGCACCAGTGACCCTCATGTGGAGGATAAAGTGGTAGAAGTTGGATGCATGGATAATATCCATTGTGTCCTGAAGCTAAACATGGCCTAGCAATGTTAGCATCTCTATTAGCACAGGATCTCGTAAGCATAATCCTGTACCAGACTTTTAATAATTACCACGCAGTGTAATGCTGCATTAACTTTCAAATGATGCCAAAGTGCTGATGAGAAACATGAACCAAACACTTATTGCAATATGCTGATAACTGATTAAATAAATCAACAGATTTATGAATATATATACAGATCATATTGTGAGTCAATATTAGTTTTTTCCCTGAAGTTGTCATATGAAAACTCATCCAGATATGATAGGAAATAACCAGTCAGTATTTTGACAGCCTGCAGCTCAGCCAATTAAAGCACCCAGCCAAGCAGGAATCATTGGTCTGGCACAATGTGGCACAGTTGAGTTTGTGGCTGTACAGGGTTCCTTTGCCGTTCCCGTGAAACACAGTGAAGGATGTGATGGAGCCTCAGTCAGCGCACACACTCGCTGTCAGAGATTCAGGGATTTGCATCACACCTTGAGCATTTTAAATGGCTGCACATATTATAATAAAAAAATGAAATAAATGAAATGAGTAAATCAGGTCTCATGAAATGAAATGACAGGCAGGTTGAAACAGCGGGTGAGTTTGTGTGTTTCTTGCCACCAGCGTCAACATTAAACACATCAGATTGAAGCCACCCTCCAGGGTAGCATCACTCAGCCAGGTGTATGTGTGTGTGTGTGCATATGTGTGTATGTGCACAGTGAAACCTAAGTCTTTTATCTACTTTTCAGTTTCTTCAGTTTTTTTGTTTATCTACAGATTTATTTATATATTTTCAGTTGAAATGGTGTTCAGAACACACGCGCGCACACACATATATGAAATGATCTATCGATGTATTGATGTGTGAGTGGGTGTCGGTTTTTATTTTTTTTTATATTTTTCTTCTTCCTCCAATTTTTTAATTATTTTCTTGTAGGATAATCTCCTGCAGAGTTTTTTCACACTTGAGTAAAAGTATGTTTGAGTGCTGTTTTCCTTTTCCAAAACCACTCAAATGCTGAAAGTTACTCTTTAAAAAAAGAAAAAGAAAAAAAGAGCTTTGACAGAATTTCCTGATATTCGTTTTGGAGAGGTAGAAACAGAACTTATTTCACAGACCTCAACAGTTCCCCTCTGTGTAAGTGTTCTAATTCAAAACTCCAAACTTCTTTTTTTTGAGAACAAGTATTTAAGCTTCGGAAAGTGGAGATTCATGTCTGTTTTTTCTGGGTTTTTTTTTTTATCATCCTTTACCCGACTATTTTCATCTCTGCAAGGACAGAAGTAGATGTCCGCTACTTTCTGTCTCTCCGCTCTCTCTTTCTTACTCTCCCTCCCTCTTCTCTCTCAGGACCGGGGGAGGATATGTCTCTTTTTCTCCATATTGACTTTCCAGGTCAGGCTCCTCTTCTCCTATTAGACCAAGCTAACTGATCAATACGCAGGCCCGGTGGGCTGCTGTGTGGACACGCAGTCAGGCACACGCAGCAGGCCATGCCATGGTCAAGTGGCACACTCATTAACACACCCACACATAGACATGCACAGCGGCACAGTATGCATATCTCCACAATCAAACTGTCATAAAATTCATAATGATGCCGGAACTGACTGCAGAGGCAATTTCTAATTCCTACAACATGTTCAATTACTCATTAATAATCTATAATGACTAAGTCAATCAATCACTCCTGTGTGAATTTATCAATCTTTACCCAGTTGATTGCTTTGCTCTGGAATATGAGGTGTGCGGAACTCCTCCCCACCTCCTCCCCTGTTGTTTTCCCAGCTGCTGAGTTGTGACATCTGCAGTGCTGCGACATGGATAAGCAGCTGCCAGTGAAGGGGGGGTCGGGTGGGTGTGGAGGGCCATAGAGGACAATGAGAGAAGTGACAAGAGAGGTGTGTGTGTGTGTGTGTGTGAGGGGGGAGAGAGAGAGGGAGGGAGGCGGGTGGGCGCTGGCCAGCAACAGTTAGGTGTACGGCAGGTTGAGATGGGCTTGTGAGTGAGTATGTGTGTGCATAAATCACTGAGTGTGTTTGTGTGTGTGCGGCAGTGTGTGTGTGTGTGTGTGTGTGTGTGTGTGCGCATGGCAGTGTGCCAGGCGGTGCCATCTGGCTGCTTGACAGAGCTCTTCTCATTAACAGGGAGGTTAATTGCTGTGGCAGCACCCAGGCTGTGTCAAACATCACCCTGGGGACACGGATGCAACAGACAATCTACATGTTTGCATACGCAAATGCACAAATGTGTAGAGAGTTTAGAGAGTGAGGGTGAAAGTGGAGGAGAAAACCAAAACTATTTTCATGTCATAAAAAGGGGTTAACAACCATATGGTGTCTGGATACATGTGAGGGCAGTGTGGGGGGACTTATGTTGTGTGTGTGTGTGTGTGCTTGTGCATGTATGCCATGCTACTTGCATGTTTCTATTATTCTTATGAATTATGCCTTGTTTCTGTAATGATGTAGAAAGAATTAGGTTTACAAAGCCAATGTCTATAGCCCTGAGGGCACACACACACACACGCACACGCACACGCACGCGCACGCGCGCGCGCACACACACACACACATACATACACACATATACATACACACATAGGGCAGGGGAAGGGGGTGGCAATATGCATGTTATTACTGCATATTCATGACTAATTTTGTTAGCCTTGCCTAATAGGCCTGAGTGACAGCTTGAGAAATCGAGACCCTGCTTTAATACACACACACACACACACACACACACACACACACACACACACTTCAGTCACATTTATTCACCCTGCTCTCTCTGTCCAGACAGTAATCATAACAACACTTAGGGCTCTAAATGGAAATTCCTTGTTCATCTGTTGGTTTGACATTATGTCATTTGTTTAGCACAATTACTTTATTGTATATAACAATATAGTAAATCATATAGGCTCATTTTTTATGTGCATGATCATCACCAATAATATGAGGCGAGCGCACGCACACAAAATTAGTGCATGAATAAATTTGCTATTTCACTTGTTGCAGATCAGCATGTTGTATTTGTGATTAAATGATTTAAAAAGTAAAATCTCAACACATGTTCAATGTGGGTTGTGTAGAGATTTTACTTTTTAAATGTACTCTCCTTTAATGATTATTATATTTGATCAACAGCAACTATGCAAATTTAGTTTTGTAAAGTTTGTTGACGTCAGTGTGGTGTGTGTGCATTTGTATTTTTGAAAGACTAAGACAAATTTAAATTTCTGTATATATATGTGTGTGTATTTATGTGTATATGTGTGTGTGTATATGTGTGTATATATGTATATGTATATATGTGTATATATATATATACATATATATGTGTGTATATATATATATATATATACACACATACGTACACACACAGAGCAGTCCACCACTGCACTGTGCGGTAAAATAAAGAGGAAATTGGCCACAGTTGACTTTTCACTCAGAAACGGTCTTTCTCAAATTTATGGTTTATTTAAATGTTTTCTTTTGTCTTTAGTCTATATATAAAAGGCACTAAAATATTGGGAAAACCCATTCGCTAGAGGCCTATAGACGTTTTTGTCCTGAACAATCAATTGGGTATTGAACAATAGGCCAAATAAGGAATCGCTGCCTTTGTCTATTCATTTATACATAGATGCATGCACTTACGTGTAATTTTGTACTTTTTTTGTTTTCATTTTCAGGGAAATGCTCAGCCAAGCTGTAATTCACAACAAAGAAACACTGTTGTTAGAGTGGAATAAAAAAAATCATCATCACCACATTTCCATATTTTCTTCTCGAGACTATAATCTGAAGTCATTTTTTTCCCTCACTCCACTGTGGCTTAAACTCCATTTGAATGAAAAGTTGTTTTTTTCCCCCCTCTGTGAAGTGAAAGATTTTACTCTCACCGTTCTCCATCCACTCACATGTCACTTTTGTCAAATCTTACCTTCCCGCCGTTGCTTGGCGTGAACGTGTGACATGCTCGATCAAATATGAGTTCAACATTTTTAATCTGTGCAAAATTTAATCAGAATAAGGCATCTCATGAGGCTGGTACATTTAAAATAGTGTGTGTGTGTGTGTTTTTGAGCAGTGGAGTGTTTTTTTTTCCCTCTCCCCCTCCATTATGGGTGTGTGACAGCTGTCACTGGTGACTTGTGGAGGTGTCTGGGCAGAGTTAACATTTTTCACACACACATACACACATGCTGTCACCTATCTGAAATTTCACCAGGCTCAGCAACTCTACCCTTTTTCTTTTTTCTTTTAATAATCACACATTACACTTTATATCACGCTAAGCTTCTCACATAATCATCTTTAATCTGTTACATATTGTAAAAACCTTATATAAATTAACATTTTTGTTAAAAACATCAACTTTCATTCCGGGGTCATGGTGTTATAGGTTTTAATCAGTGTGAAGATGGTGAAATAAAGTGTCAGTTTTTCATGTTATTAGTCCACGACTTTGAGTCAGATTACTTTTTTTCATATATGAGAAACTCTCTCTGTGATTTGCGTTATTTAACTTTGAACAGTTTCCTTCCATTGCGGTGTCTTTCTTGAAACTCCACATCACCGCAGTTATTTTGCATTTCTCTTCAAAAGAACAAACTAAAGAATCACACCACAAAAAGTGGTGACATTTGTGAACACATTTGCTTTTGTGACTAAATTTGCAAATCTTATGATTTGAGCACAAAAAAAGACTAGCTACATAATGAAATGACTTTGTTAAGGTGAGTTTTTGCTGTGTGCTTGTTTTTTGTTTAGAACCCTGTCTGTGAGACGGTGGAGATATCCTTCTTTTCTTCCTTTTTTTTATTTTTTTTATTTTTACGATATTGCTTTGGCAGCTGTGTTAGCAGCGCTCCATGTGCAGCCAGGTTTAACAGGAAGCTGAGGCGTGTGTGATGAATTACCAGCATATCTCTGCGCCCTGGGTAACAAACATGGCGTTGCCGTCCGGGATTAAAAGGGAGAGTTTTTTATGGCCTTCCCACACCTCCTTACAGGGTGTCACTAAATTATACCCACTGCTGTTTTACTGTCTTCTGTGGCTTATGGTTAAGACACACGGGCAAGCAGAAAATACACGCGCACGCACACATACATTTGTGCTTGTGGTAAACCCGGGTTTGTTGCTTGTTTATGTGTGTGTTGGTTGGTTGCTGTTTGTTTATGCTCCTCGTGAGCCGACTCATTTGCACTGCTGCTAATTAGTGGTTAGTGTGATTACAGAGGGTTAGAGGAACAAGGAAGGTTTCTAAAGCGTGTTCTGTTAATCATCCTTTCAACAAATGTTGATATATTTTTGTACACTGCTTGTGTTTTTGTTTAAGCCTATGTCTGCAATGCAGATGCATGAACCTGCCGGCTCACACACGCACACACTTGAGGAAACCTCACACATAACGCCCTAGCCCCTTACCTTAACTTTAGCCATCACAGCTTAGCCCTTACTACATAATTAACCTTAAAAATGGCCTTTAACCTCATGGGGACCAGACAAAAATGTCCCCACAAAGATAGATGAAGAGGTTTTCTGGTCCCCACGAGAATAGAAAAGCATGTACACACACACACACACACAGCCTTGTTATAGGTGATTACCGTGAAATTTCATCTTTGTTTTCATCACACCAGTTGACCTGAAGCCCAATAACAGTGGATGTTTACTTTTACATTAAACTATTTTGAATTTGTTGTATCACATAACCTTTTATAGGAGTTTATGCTGAGCATTCCTCTGCTGGAGCTTCATTATCCCCATAAAAAAAGGACGACTTACAGTAGACGTCAGTCTATTGTCAATTGTATTTCAATTAGTTATTGATAATGAATGTAAGAATGTTTATGATATCTTGTTTTTGTGCCTTAGATACCGTGGCTATTACCACACATCATTTATAAAGTAATCCACAGCATTTCTGAAACACACGGTCACACCTTCTAGACGATTAGGTACACTTGTCGTAAAAAACTTTCTTTCTTCAATAGAATCGTTCACATATGAAGTCTGGTCAGAGGCTGGTGGACCTGCAGACATGAACTTGCTTCAAGTCGTTCGCGTTGAACGTCTTCATCTCTCTTTTCTCACAAGGCGCCGGCCTGCAATGGGCCTCTTGGTGTTCCACATCCGCTTTTAGGTTTGATGGCTGCTGCATCGTTTGTTTCTCAATGTGACCACTTTCACATGTCTCTTTTCTTCTGTCTGACTCGAGCTCTCCAAGAGGAAGGAGTGAAAAGGAGCCTTAATAAGGCAAGAGGAGAAGAGAAGTCTGGAGGGAGAGAGAGGTGGAGGAGGGGAGCAGTAGGTGAAATATGTTGAGTTCTGAATTAAGTACAGTATATCAGTGCTTAAAGTGGATCTGTTATTTCCAACCACTCGACTTACTAGTTCCTGATAAATTGCAAACAAGGCAAAAATGGACCCCTCTAGTCATATTGTTTAAAATAACACATAAAATGAAAACAAAAACAAACGCTCACTATGTCAAAATATCTCAGACCCCTTCACCCTCAGACAATTACCAGTATCACTACATTATTTATAAACCGTGCTTGTTTCATCACTAATGGAGTTAATGAAGTTCACGTCCCTGATATTATTTTTACCGTTATTATTTACATGAACGCATGTATATGCACATACACAGGGGGAAAAAACAACAACAACAAAACACTTCACCTTAATTCAGACCTCAGACACTCTCCCCTCCACCCCCCACCCTTCCATCCTGCCATCTCGCCACAACCGCTCCAAATTAATCTGCAAAATATTGATTTGAGAAGCATGGGGTGGGGTGGATGCACGATTGCGGCCGCATATTAATACGAACAGGCCACTCTTCGTCTCTCCTCTATACTTTAAGATCCTCATATCTTCATAATTGATTAATGTTCCTTTGTGAAGTGGGGATGAATAATACATTAGTGGGCCTGCTGCACCCTCAGGCTGATGAGAAAATGTTTAATTTCAGTAAATGTAGCACTCCCTCTCCCTTTCTTTCTCTCTCTCTCTCTCTCTGGTTATTTGTGAGTGCTGAAGTGTGTTTGTAGTGAGTTTTCACTTGTGAGCTGAAGACCAGAGGAGTGCCGTTGAATGCGTTCGTGTTTACTGTAGGTTCCAGGCGCATGCGAAGCATCCCAAACAAATGGCGGCGCGATCTGCATTTGCAAACACGAATGAATACATTTGTGAAATGTATTGCTTTATTAGCTGTTGTAGCTGTGACACTTTACAAGCTGTTTGCCTTCAAAAAAAAAAAAAAAAAACCTTTTGACATTTTTTTTTTGCACATCTTGCTAATGTGTTATCAGTCAGCAATCAGTGAAAACATGCAAATGTGCCACAGAGCCACCTGATGAGAGCTAGTGCTCTTCAACAGCCTCAGGAGGTGGCGGGAGGGTAACACATGTCAGCTGTTGTGACTAGCACAGTCTGAATCAACTACGCTCATCTGGTTAACAATGCTAATTATACTAATCAGAAGCCTAATGATGATGGCGAGGGAGCGACAGCATGTGCGTGTGTTGATGAGGGCTCGGAGGGAGGGGTGTCTGGCACTTGATGGTGAGCATCTGTGTGTGTGTGTAGCTTAGATAAATGATGAAGTGAACACACACTCATGCTGACACCCACAGGTCTCACTTCATGCCTACTTAGCTTTGCTACATTTTCATTTGAACTTGTGCCAATGATGAAGGGGATCCACACACATGCACAGCTTCATACGGAGACATGCAGAGTGCTAATTGCATAAATAATACTTATCTGTTAACAAGCATCCTAATTAGTTATGTTAATCAGCCTAGATAAGCCAATTAACCTCATAGAGTGAGGTGGGGCGGCTCCTCCGTGTGTGGGTGTGGATTTTTTATGCCTGAGAGCATATCAGAGGCACTTAAGAAAACACATTTTCCTAATTAGTTTCCAGTGACACAGACAAGTATTTATATTTTTTCATGTCCTTATTGTTCTGCTTTTGAATGCAAAGTAATAGGCTTTTCACAGCAAAGGAAAGTAGAGGCTTTGAATTCATGTAAAAGGGGTTTATATGTACGTTTGTGTGAGCACATGCATTTATGTCTATTTCTGTCTGCTTTCTTCTCGTCTGTCTCTCAGCTAGATCCACACGGACATGTATATTTTCACAACTATTACAGGAGTTTAAACAGAGTGTGTATTTGTTCAGAGAATGTCTGCCTGTTCCATTAGTTTATGTCCTTGGAAATACAATTTGGCCTCAAGTTCTCTTCGTTTATTTAAAGCCTTCAGTCAGCATTCCCCTCCTAATAGTGAGCCGTGTTTCCTCTCGTTTAGCTTCACCACTCATTATCGGGGCCATGTGGAAGACACAGTGTTTAGAGAAGACAGAGAGAGCGAGAGAGAGAGAGAGAGAGAGAGAGACTTGGAGAGTGAGCCGAGAGGAAGGTGGGGTGTGGATGGGTTTGGTAAAAGTGAGAGTGAATAAGAAAAGAAAAAGACAGTGGGAATGAATAAAAGAATGACTGAAAGGGAGAGAATGTAGTCTGTCTTTGAACCTGACCACAGCTGCTTGTGCTTCTAATGAAGGGTGAGGAGACAGGAGGGGGGAGGGAAGGAGGGAGGGGAAGGAGGCATCCAGACAAGACTGTCTTTGTTGAGGGAGCGAGCGAGAACACAACAGATTTATGTCTTACAGGAAGTTATCCAGAGTTGTGGTGTTTCCAACCACCCAACCAGAGTCAATTGCATGCTCTGGCTTTTAATTAAAATAGTCAGTTTACATTTCTGTCCATATGTTGAGTATTCATTAACATGTATCTGTTTGCCTCTGTGGGTATGTTCCTGTGAGCCTGTGTTTGCAACATTTAGACATCCAGTTAATCATATGGAGTTTGTAGATGAGAACATGTTTTGACAGTAATAGTGCTCATCTGCGTCTCTGGAAATTGTTGTATTGCTGACAGTGAGTGAACTTCAATTAAAATCCATCTACACACTGATTTGATTTTAGGAGTTTTAAAGTGTGGCAACACGTGTGTTTTAAACAAAGAGCTACCCGTCAAATACACTTGTGGTGTTAAAAAATAATATATTACAAACTCATCCTTTCAACTTTTACATTCGGTCGTGACACTTTTGCTAATGTGCTAATGGAATTCCCTGTGATGAGCTAATCTGTGGGGCTTAACGTCCAAAGCCTGCACTTTTGTAATGGGAAGACAGGATACTACTTTGTGTAGCGCAGGTCTCCAGCGAGTGGGATGCTAATATTAGCTCATGCTCGCATCAGCTGAGTCATCTCCTCTATGTCCTTGGCTTATTAACTGATTTAAGAGTGATTAGATCAGTCCCACGCGAGCGTGCGCCGACGTGCACATACACAACACACGCACTGTATTTGAATATCAAAATGGAATTGCTTGACCAGTGAAAACTTGATTAATTCAAAAATGTTTGCTTCAAGGTGTAGGTAAACTGTTGACGGGGCATATTTTTAATGCACCTTGCAGCATTTAAAGCCATTTATGACATTAACTAAAGCTCATGTTATTCAAACGCATTTTGCAAGTCAAAGCTACTTATGTTAAGGATTCCTGATCCCACTCTTTTCTCCTTTACCTCGTTGACTTTATAAGATCATCAGCATAGGTATTGATTTTGCACTCCACTTGAGTTTTAGTGAGATAAAATGTGGATACACTTTTTTTATATAACACACTAACAATACAATTCTGTCACTACTGTAAGATACATGTCATACACTGAAGTTACAGAGTTTTGTATCAGGGTTATACAGATAGACATTTGTTGTCATTGTACAGTGAAATTGGGCAGCTGTCCTAGTCGGTGCAAAAGAGCTAGGACATTCAGGTATAAATAGAATCAATTAAATAAATAAATAAATACTTAAGTAACTTCACCAAAAAGCAGGACATTTAAAATTGTGGATATACGTCAGAGACATAGTGTTTACCCTTTAAGCACAATACTGTTATCACAGTAGGCATCTCTTCATCTGGTTGTTTCAAGGTTATATAAACAGATTAGCCATTGCTCAGTTCCCACCAAATGCCACAAATAGCTCTTCCACTCAAGTCTCCAGAAACTGTCAAGAGCTTGCACTGTTGCTCTCAGGTCAACTCTCCCAACAACCTACCAGCATAGTGGGTGATGTATGTGTGGCCTAGAAACCACCCACATTCTTATTCTCCCTTTGAAAAATCATTTCTGTTCTGTCAGTGTTGTGGTTGATGTCAGAACCTATAGTGTATCTGTCTCTTCCGATTTGAATGTGTTGCTCATTTCTATTTCTGTGAGGTATTTGATCAGTTCACATCGCAATGTTACGCTTTCCTGGTAAACAAGAGAAAGTTGTTTTGGTGTCTGTGAGTTTTAAAGTATAGCATCAATTTCACTTACCACTTTTCACGTTAGATGTAAGGTACTGAAGAGTACTTAGCATAAGTGAAATGTGTGCATTTGTGTGTGCTCATGCAAAAAGGACAGAGTGTTTCTACTTCTCTCTGTGTGCGTATCTGTGACAGTTCCCTCTCGAGATGTTAATTCCTCTCCTCCCTGTTGTTGTCATGCTTCTACCAGCAGTGTCTGCACCAGGGAGACGAAGACATATTGGTGTTAATGAAAAGCCCTTCTAAACTCTCCTCCCCACATGAATGTTTAAACATGCTTGTCATAACATTCATTCGCTCACACATGACAGCTAGCATCTGCAGCTGCCTTGGTCGCCCTCAATATTTTATCATACCGTCTCCCCTAACCCCACACTTACACAATGGCTGTGTGTTAGCAAACTGAAATATAATGACTCCAAACAGGCCATGTTGTGACTCACTGCCAGCACAGACCTACTTAATGGTTTCAGCAACACCACAGGTCTCACAATTAGTCATGTTAAATATGAAAGAGGGGGAGAAAGCCTACATGGAGGAGACGTGGTTTTATATGGGGGAAGAAAGAAAAAGAAAGAAAGGAAGAAAGAAAGCAAAAAATGTTCATGTCTATATAACGTATGCTATTCAGAAGTCCCATAACACTGCAGGTCAGCTGTTGTGACCTTGGTGGTTTTGACAGAAGTGGTTCACCATGGTAACAGTTAGTTGCCAACCCCCCGCACCCCTCATCACTCCCCAGCCATCCTTACTGCCTCTCTGCCAATTTGATTGGATGCACAATTGAAATGTCATGCCTCAGCAGCACACATGCACCATTGCCAGATCAACTGGACTGAAACTGGACTGAAGAGAACGGGTCACGTTGTACAAGTCACATTATAAGTGGATGCGTCACGTGCACGTCGCGACGCAGAGCGTCCACCCAGTGTGAACCAGGCTTAAGAAAGGTTTTGGCCAAGCTTTACATCACTGTACTTTCAAATTGCAAGGAAAAGTTTTAGCTGTTCAGTGTGGTACCTGTTTTTTACTCATATCACTTGCATTTCTTATTCAAACAACAACAAAGTTGGCACTGCACACACTGGTGCCCTTAGTAAGCCACCTGCTAAGTTTGAAGCCTGTCAAACTCGACACCATTGGACTTGAAAAGATGTTAACAAAATGGGTTCCACGCTTATGTGCCGTGCTTTATATATGTAAAATAGACTGACTTTATATACTGACTTTATAAGTCAAATGCAAAGTAAGTTCATTTTCCCCGACACTTCCATTCAAAGAGATATTTTTGCAACCAGTGTTATCGCCCCCTGGTGGCTATACGACAAATTGTTACCTCCTGCTTACACTTGCCGAGTAAACCTGAAGAGGGGGAGTGGGGGCATTGAGCACCAAAGCTGTCAGGCTTTTTCATAGCCACCAAATACTGGAACAACTGAATATTAATGCAGCATTTCCTCAGGGAAATGTTGTCTGTGGGTTAGCTTTGCTAATACATGTCTCACCTTTAGCAAAGTGGAGGCAGTTGGCGGTTGGGAGGGTCCTGAAGAATGGCCAGCATTGACATATTTGTTTTCGCCTTAATGAGCTTGTCTACCGTTGCTAAAAGAGAAATGTCCAATATGCATCTTTCTCCCCCTCACCCCCTGCCTTTATTTCACCTAAATGCAATTATTTAACATTGCCTTTGGCTAAGCGGGAGTTAATATTGGTGCAATTTTTTTTTTTTTATGATTTAAGAAAAGACCTCATGAACATTTGCTAGAATAAAAAAAGAAAAACATACAACTCAACTTTTAAACATAACATAAAAAAAACAAATGTCCCTTAGATTAACTGTTCTTGTTCATCTGAAGTCCCTCATTGGTCCCCTCGTGCGTCGGTTTTCAGCACTGTAATGGCGATAATGTATACTCCCTCTTTGTGTGAACAGCTTAGCACAGGGCAGCACTGATCTGTTCAGGTCGCTGCTGATCTGCATAAGTGACTGTACCACACACCAAGCCACTGGCTCCTTAAAGCCCCTTCTAAATCAGTGTTAAAGCCTTGATAATAGACCTCACTGACCAATTGATTGGCCTTCATATGTTTACAGCTCACTTTAATTGCCTCAAAAATACCATTTATCAGCCATGTGTGTCCGCGTACGCACACGTGTGTGTGTGTGTGTGTGCAGGCATGCCTGTCCATCGACAAAAAGGCCTATTGATTTATCAGCATCAGGATTTGTCCCGTTCACTGTACATAAAACCCCTGCATATGTGCTGTTCAAAATGGGAAATGGCCCCATTGATTCCCTTAAGTTGGAGCCCAAATGCTAAAGATTTTTGGATAAGCTTTCTCATTACTTAAGCTGAAATCAATATGGGAGAGCATGGGTCTAATGAATGAACGGGCCACAGATCAGATGGGGTGTGCTCATCCCTGGCCTGTCCTGGTCGATGTGTGTGTGCATGTGAGAGAGGGAGAGAGAGAGAGAGGTTGAGAACCTGTCAATTACAAACCCTTTTTGTTGACACAAAAATTCACTTGTGTAGGTCTTCAATTTTTACCTCTGCCAAAGAGGTAATATTTTCATTGCTGTTTGTTTAGCTGTTTCTCTGTCAGCAGGATTGCTCAAAACTATTGATCCAAGTCCATGGTATTTTGTGAAGGGGTGGGACAAGGCCAAAATAAGAACTCTTCACATTTTTGTAGTGGATCTGGAAAAATAGGCAGGTCGAGGAATGTTTTTTTTTCTTTCTAAACAATGGCAACATTTTTTAATTTTTTCCACTGATTTAACCCAACTGCTTTTTTAACTAACCACTATTTTATCTTGCTCCACACTTATTTAGAGCATATTTCTATGAGTTCCAAGTGCCCACAATGTGCCAATCCAGTGATATATCAAATTAAATATTAGAAGGAAGGCCAACATCTGTGGAACAGCCTCCCTGTAGACCTGAGGGCAGACCAGAGTGTTGAAACTTTGAAAAGCAGACTCCAGACCTACCTTATTAGTTTGTCAGTTTTACTCTTGAGTATTTCACGTAATTATTTTATGCAGTTTTTTTCACTTGTGACTTTATTCACTTTTAATTCTATCCATCTCTCCATCTAAATATACCTACCTTTGGTGTTTCCACATTTAAAAACGGGTCAGATGGCATTTCCTTAACTCCTTTTCTGCACCCTTTTTATGTAATTTACAAGTATTTTATCTGTTTGAAAATTGCCATACAAATAAAGACTTGACTTCGATTGAATGATAGAAGAGAAATGTAACACACCAGCATCTACATTTATTCTGTTATTTTTATTATTATCATTATTATTGATGTTGAATTAAAGTTTCTTGAGGAGCAGAAGCACACACAAAAAAAATCAAATGCATTCATGCATACAGACGTCATCCAAGAGGCAAATAAATGATAAAATAATGCAAATTTGTGGGGAAATTATAAAAATACTATAAGCACTGTGTGTTTAATAGTCTCTCTCACACACACACACACACACACACAGAGTTCATCCCCTACCCAACCACAACCCCCTTGGCCGACTTTTTGGTTTTTCCACTTTCCATTCTTTCCACTCTGAAATATCAAAACGATACTGAGTCGTGTATCTCGAGGAAATTGTCTTTGGCCATGCGTGCAGGCCCTTCCTCTCAGAACACATTTACCAGACTACTGCTAAGGGTTTCACTTTGCGGTTTGGCCAACTCATGGTATTAACTCCATTAATTAGCTACAGCTGATACTGCAGACAACTTCGCCGTGGTAACCGACAGTCGCCAGCTTAAAACCGAGAAGCCTGCAGTCATTTAGAGTGCTGTAGATAACAAAGTGATAATGTAATAGTCACAGAATACCCACATTCATGTAAAGAAAGGCCAACTATTAAGTGGATTTCTGCTAGAACAACCTGCAATTTGTGGATATCAACAAAAAAACGAGTGCAAATATCAGCCCAAATTTCAAACAGTAAACTCCCCGTCCCATCCCATCACACCCCTCCGAGGTGTCCCGCCTTTTCAGCTCATAAATATGGAAGGCGAGGAATGATGAGATTCATGGACAAGAAAGGAATCAAAATCTATTGTTGCGTGTCCTTTTCCCCGTGTAAAGTTTGGATTAAATGTCACACATTAGCATATGAACTTTTAAATGAGCTTGTTTGCTCGCTGCGGTGTGGGGCATGTAAATACCCATCCTGAGTATAGAATGGGGATTGCTAAGTTGGGGGGGTGGGGGGTTTGGGGTCGGCAAGAATTGGGAAGTGTAGGACATATTTGAGTGTTGCACCAGCAATTAGGTCACAGCAAGGCACTGGAGTAGTGAACGACTCTATTGACTGGTCGTGTCTGGCTGGTGTGTTGCACACCTGAAGTGGCAGATAGTGGCAGATGGAAAAGCTCCCTGAAGGCTGTGGGTTCTGGTGATGTGAGGGAAGGAGATGACTGACAGGCACTCCCAAAATGAGATGATTGACATGCACTGTCAAAATGAATCTACTTAAGAGGCGGCAGGCAGGTGAGAGCGGAAAGGCGCGTATGTGCACAAATATTCAGGAATACGAGTAAACACTGTGACCTCGGAGGAGTGTCGCACTGAGATATTGACCAGCAAAGATTTCACACGTCGTCTGCTGAAAGTGTTAAAAAGTTTGGAGTACATTTAAAATGAACTTAAATGGAGCCATTTTTTTTTTTTTTTTTAAATAAATCCTAAGTCAGAGAGGAAGTCGGGCAAAACCTGTACGTTTATTAACTCGATAACCGTACTGGTCTGCATGTGTGTGCATACATGCTCTGCTGTGTAAGATATTTGATAGTAACCAAACACCATTCTATACCAGCACGTTTCTTTCTATTGACAATGATTCTCTTTGTTTTAGAATGTGAGGCTGCTTATTTATTGACATAATTTCCTCTCGGTGAAGGGCTTGTGCCTGTAAAAGACATTAAAATCATAATGCAATCTTTGCTAACCCAGGAGCAACGTTATTGTTCTATTACGCTCACCGAGCAACTGCATCCCGGCCGGTTTATCAATCCAATATCTCATAATGTGCTCTCTGCCTGGTCATTTTGAATATAAAAAATAATTCTCACACTCTTATTGTATCATATTTTCTATATTTAGTATTAATCTGTTGTTCTGACACGAATCTGACATATCCAATATGATTTTTGATTAGTTGTTTTTTTTTTTTTTTTTTTTTTCCACGTAGTCTCCAGGTGATATTGGATACATGTGCAGAGCTGGTATTATGTCGGCTGCTTCATCTGGGTATAAAAATGATTTAGTGTGTGCTCAGCACGCAGTGTCATTGACTTGCTTTAATTTCACTGCAAGGGTGAGCTTTATTACTCTGCTACTCTCCGAGTGTGTGTGTGTGTATGAGAGAGAGAGAGAGAGAGAGAGAGAGAGGGAGAAGGCAAGAGAGAGAATTAATGTTTCTGTGCATATATCTTTGTGCGTTTTCATGCTCATTGGTATAGCAGCATGCCTCACCTGTGCACACACATGCACTTGTGCATATCTCTGTGTATCTTGCCATAGCCTTGTATATCCAGCCTCTTCAGCATGTAATTGACATTCAGTGGGGGGAAAAAAAATCAACTAAACCAACATGTGGAACACCTCGCGTCACACTCAGGCCAAACCGGTGGTCCCGGCATACGAAACGCGGGGGCTCTAGTTTTGCCGTGACAAACCTTACTTCTGATCAAATGCTACAGAGCCATAATCATGTTTGTGCCACTGAATTCTTTAACCTTTCCATGACCCCGGTGAATGCCAGCGGCCCAATCACAGAACCTAATTGAATCTGCTCGGCGGCACCCCCTCACCCCACTCCCCCACACCACCCCTGTCTGATGAAAAAATAAAATTGCAGCTGAAAAATGAATATAGCAGCAAAGAGAGAGAGAGAGAGAAGAGGGAGGTAATGCTAGTGGTGGGGGGGGGTCACTGCAGCTTTATAAATACACAGATGTGATCACAAACACACAACACACCCTGACACATGCACGTAGTCGCACCTTTTTCAATCCTGCAGGAGAATGGGGAGTCGGAAATGACAGAGCGAGAGAGAAAAAAAGAGAGGGAGGGGAGCGAGGTTGGACCCAGGTTTCTCATTACCCCCTCGGCCCATTCAGAGGATATTCCTAAGATAATCTGATTTATTTGCAATTTTCCTTTAAGCGGCTTAGTGTTTACCTCCAAGATTAATATTTTTCTCTGTTATTAATATCAGACTGTAATTAGGAGTGATGTGTCTCGCTCTGCACTGTTCCGTGGCCGGCAGGCAGCGAGCTGGATGAAACCCGCTGTTGCGACTCTGTGATCCCGTTTCAGCAAGACAAAAAAAAAAGGGGAGATAAGAGGGAGAAGTTTCAAAAGGAGGAAGAAGGGGGCTGCAGGGTGGAGATACAGAATTAAATTTGCAGGATACCTGCCTCTGTGTGTGTCTGTGTGTGTGTGTGTGTGTGTGTGTGTGTGCGTGCAGGTGCAGGACCATGCAAATATGTGAGTGTGTGTTCCTTAAGATTATGTGCGTTTGTGTGTGACAGTGTGATGGTCCCCTCTGATTGATAGGGTGTCTGTGGCGGCTGCAGATTGCTCTTGCTGATTGCTTGTGAGAGCTCCAGCTGATTTATAATCAGAGCAGGATGAAGGATTGAGCCATGGATTGCTTATCTGTTTATCTGTTTAGCCCCCACACAACATAAACTGACAAATTATCATGTTCAACACACACACAGGCACACAGAGCACACATGAGTGGAAAAAATTGCAATAATGTGGATGGTGGTGTTATTAAAGACACACAGGCACACCGTCATATAAATGTGATTCTGCAGACACACGCCAGTCAGGCAGTGCACACAGTAAAGAGCTGCACTCGTCACCGCAGTCGCATTTTTCACGAGAGCTCAGAAGAGTGCAATCAGTCTCATTTGTTTACATGTGGAAAAAAACATCAATATTAGATATAAGTTGAGTTGCAATTAGCTGATGTTATGAGCTCAGAATTTTGATTAGCTTCACACCAAAGAAAGATTCAAAAGCCTGTGTTGCAGTAATCACGATCGCTGTTGTTGCTCTTTTGTTTTTCTTTGGACACATACCTGCTTGCTACTGTATCTGATTTATTTTTGTCTCTGCACTCAATCAGGTATAAAGGCTAAAACACTTCACACAGAATAACAAATGCATAGATTATGATAAGCATTGTGATTGACAGTATAACAGTCATATTATATAAGTAGGTGTTTGTTGTTTTCTATAAAGATGCTGGCATATTATGTGAGACTAATTCCACATGGCAAGCCAGAGTACAAGCCAGCAGGTATAAATGCTGACAGGTTTAGTATGCCCTATGGCATTGTGACAGCTGTGTGTGTGTGTGTGTGTGTGTGTGTGTGTGTGTGTGTGTGTGTGTGTGCATCTTTGTCCTTCTGTTTCATACCCTTCCCATTCTTACCTGTCTGTCTGATTATGTGTTACCGTCTCCCTTTTCACCACAGTTGTTTGTAAATGCACAGTGACAGAATCACGTAAGAAGCACAGGAACACAAAAGTAGTGCTGGGCACACACGCACACGCAGACACACACACACACACGCACACACACTGATGAATGGCAGCAATTAGATGAGGAAACCAAGCATGTGAGGACAGAGCAGCGCTGAGGGGCTGCACTTGCTGCATGGAACGTTTGCCTGTGTATGTTTGTGTGAATTTGGAAGGTTTTTGTCCTTCTAATGCACCAGCTATCTGTCTAAATATCATACGTCTCTGGGGAGTCGCAGTGATGGGGCGCAGTTGCTTGTGGGGGCGTTACAATTTACAATCAAGGACCAAATAAACAAAGGGCTGTATTGCGATATTATAAGTTTGCGTAAATGAATCACTCGTGTGATGAAAGTGAGAGTCTTGTGTGTTTGGCAGCGGCTACATTTTGGGATGAAAATGGTGGAGAACAGAAAAAGAACAGAAATGCTCATGATTTCAGTTTTCTCATGCTCAAGGTGCACCTCTGCCTACTGAGTTGTTTAACCCTTCGACAGCAGGACCTTGAGTTTTCTCAGCTCTCCTCGCTTCTCTTTGGGAGAATAACCTTATCACTCTCATCAGAGCAGCAGTCA
The DNA here is from genome assembly GCF_019176455.1 of Solea senegalensis. NCBI lineage: Eukaryota > Metazoa > Chordata > Actinopteri > Pleuronectiformes > Soleidae > Solea > Solea senegalensis. Next base: position 24,367,655 of record NC_058021.1, read on the forward strand.
CCTCTCATCTTCCATTTCAATGTGTGAATTCATTTTCTTTTAAAGAAATTCCACACAGCGGCTTCTCTTCTCCAAATCTTCTTTCTATCTACTCCAATTTTTATCAAAAATAAACAATTTTCTCTGCCAACCTGGTTCTGTAACTTTGTTGAGATGTCTTTTTTCAGGCCACGTGATGTCTTTCTGTCTGTCCATTGCAGACCTTTTTTTTCCTACCATCAGGAACTGTGTCACAGGAGCTATAAGTCAATAATAAAATAATTTTGGCAGTACTGTGGTGCATTTTCCAGACTCCAACTTTCCGAGGACATACACTATAATGTCTGTAAGGTTTGTTGTGTTGTTTTTTTACACATTTTTGCAGGGTGTGTGTGTGTGCGCGCCCATTTGTGTTATTAACGTCATCTTTTTGTGACTCTGATTTATCCTTCCCGCTGTTGGATTGCCTGGACTTTACAAGCAGTTGAATGCGTGCCTACATGGATTTGTATTTATGACCAGTGGAGATGTGCGTGTGTGTGTGTGTGTGTGTGTGTGTGTGTGTGTGTGTGTGATGCAGCTACTGATGAAGTACTTTACTTCTGATTGCTTGTATCACAAATCATCCTCGCATTTAAATCTTTCTCATGCAAATAAGTGGCCCCGTGTGCATATCTGTGTGTGTGTGCACCTGTTTGTGAAAGAGTGAGAGAGGAAAAGAAAGCATGAATACGTGTCTACAAAATAATGCAAGCTGTTATTTACATATAAACTAAATGTAGACTGGGAGTTCATGTAAGTATAGGCCGTTGCACGTATGTGTATTATGAATGAGATGGTAAGTGTGCGTGTGTGGTAACCCTGTATCACTGGCGAGCTCATTTCTCTCAGAAATCAAAGTTAAATGGGTCATCTATCATGAGAATATGTGACTGGGACGCTTGTCTCTGCCATTTTCTCTCTCTCTCTCTCTCGCTTTGTGTGTGTGTGTGTGCACATGTGCATGCATCTGTGCAAATATGCACCCAAATGCAAGGTGTGTGATGCAAAGGCAGCATGTGTGTGCTTCTGCTCTCCGAGTGTATGCGTGCATGTGCATGGGTGCGCGCCCGTGTGTGTGTGGCAGCCACTTGTCTTTCCCTGTGCCATGATTAATGGTTTACATTGGGCTGTTCAGCCATGCATGTTTCTTGGTTTATCGTTTTATGCTGTCTCCAATTAAAGCTCCATAACGTGAGTGATGGCTTCACGCCATTGTCCATCAACAGAGGCCATCAATGGCCTCATGCATTCAGGATATGGAAGCCACACACTAACTAATATCCTCTTGTGTCACAGTCTTTGGGCCTTTTGTGTGTGCACGTGTGTGTGTGTGTGTACGCACATGGATAAGTGAAAAAAAATATATTTTAAATAATGATACCAATAAACCTTCGCCCATAAACCCATTGAAGTAAATCTGATTTCGCTTCTTATTTTTAAAACAAATGGAAATTGTCAGTGGAGCAAAATAGAATCTTTCTTTGTCAAATCAATAACAATTTTCAAGCGATCAATCAATTAATTGCCCTCAACAACCAAAGTCCCCCTCCCCCTTTTTTACATAATAAAGGAAATAAAACACCACACGTTTTAAATTTTTTTTTGCATAGTTTTGAATCTTCGCACTATCTTGTGTGTGTGTGTGTGTGTGTGTGTGTGTGTGTGTGTGTGTGTGTGTGTGTGTGTGTGTGTGTGTGTGTGTGTGTGTGTGCAGCTCTACTGTGACAGGGAAGTGTTGGGGAATACATACATTTAGACGTGTACGCTCGCTCATGTGTGCACCACACAGGCATGCATGGACTGCGCAATATCATTTCACGCAATATTATTTCTCATATAGCAGTAATGACATTAGGCCGATATGTTGATTATACTGTCGGCAAACAGCAGCCTGCTGATTGGGTTAGCATATTACCTTATATCACATTTCTCCATTCATCCCTGTACTTTTTTTTTATTGCCCTCATTTTTCCAAATCACTTCCCACTTCCCCAGTTTCCTGGGCGAGGTTCCAGGCTATATGCAAGCAGGTGATGTGCAGTAATATGATGATAGGAAGACACAACAATGCCAGAGAGAGGGGCGGGCAGAGGTAAAAGCTGGAGCAGATGCTACTGCTGCTGCTGTTGTTGTCACATGCACAAACAAGGCAGAGCAAAGTGAAAGGACATCAAAGTGTTAACCTGTGTGTAAATGTAGGTACAAATGAATATTTGATCACACTGACATAATCACAAACGAGTGCACATAAGCTGTGTGTGTGTGTGTGTGTGATTGTTTCTTCTCCGCTTGTGTTTTCCATAAATATATTAAACAGGTGTGTCGACTGATGAAAAAAAAGAGGACAGGGTGTGATTTAGTGAAGACTAAGATGAAGGGGCAGGAGGGAGAGGGAGATTTCATCGTGGGCCTCAGATTGTTAGAGAGAATGAGATTTCATTTGCAGCTGGGACATTGAGCGATGACATCTACGGTACGCGTTTGTGTCCACACGGGTGCGTACGTTGATGTTAATTACAACAATCAGCCTTAAGGTTAAAAACAGTTGCCCGGTGAAGTGTGGACTTCACAGTACCTGAGTTACTTTATCAAATAATGCAAAAAACCATTCAGTTAAAAGGGAAAGAAACTTGAGTTACTCGTTTTAATGTACACATAACGAGGTTGCTTTTGTGTTGCTGAGCCTGTGACACAGTTGAGGACAGATGTATTCAAATGGTATGTATTGCTGTAGAACAGTGCTTCTTTTCACGGGAGGCAGATTTATTCCCAATAAGATAATTTGCTCTCTTATCATTCTCCACAAAATTAGATGAAGATGGAGCGAGAGATAAGGCGACTCTAATTATTATTATTTCATTTATTTTTGTAATTTGTTTAATTTTTTACGCACTCCGGTTAAAATTCCTCAGCTCCGCTCTGATCAGATACCCCCGGTACAAACAGTAGAACAGTATTTCTGATTTCCCATCTGAGGAAGCTCACGTACCACTGGTGGTGCACGTACCACAGTTTGAGAACTGTGGCTGTGGAACAATAAATTACAACCGACACTCAAGTCAAACACTCATACTGTTTATAATACTGATTCATTCTGATAAAGTCAATTTGACTCCAGCAGCTTGCATTCTTTTCACTAAATTAAGTCACATTGTCTGTGTGACATAGATGGATAAATAGTATTCATTATATTAATTACAGCGACGGCATTTCGCGGCAACTTCAGCTGAAAGAGTTACTAAAGGAGGATGTCCTTGCCTTTGCATATCCAGAGTTACCCAGCATGCATTCTGCACTCACTGCAATACTGATATTGATATCAGTCGTCAGGGATCAGCAGGTAATAAGTGAACAGCAAATTATATGCAATGTTCATGTATTGGCAAGACTGAATTAAAAGGGATGACAACTATGCTACAGTATATGTGTTTAGGCGTATCCTCTACAACAGTAATGGTAATTTATGATAGTATTTTGATTTTTGTTCAGTCTCTAAATGGTAGAGCTCAGTAAAAAAATCAAAACAAAGACAACAACAGTGCAGATTTTTCTCTATTCCCCTTTTCCCTCACCAACATGTTAACATACTGTATATACTCGGAGTAGTTTGTTATTATCCAGGTGGAAACCCTACACAAAAATAGCACAACAGTGATAGTATATATGCTATCGTGAAGCAGATGCTTTTGGTTTTTTGTGGCGATTAAACACGGAAACATGAGTATATCTAATTGTCCAGATAGGAAATTTCACTGCTGTTATTAGGTATTTGCACCACATGCAGGTCATGATTTAGCCATGCATGGAGTGCAGAGGGACACACAGGCAGCAAATGGAAAAATGATAACAATAACAATAAGTCACATCAACCATCCCTAATATATATGTGGAGGCTGCTATACCATGTCGTGGCTATATGACACTTGAGAGAAAAATGAACTGTGGTTGTCTGGAAATGGAAATTAAAAAAGGGAACTGATTTAATATTCAGGAGAAGGTGAATGGGCTGGGGGGGAAGGGAAAGAAGGCGGTCCGAATGGATGGGGGCCACGAAGATGGAGGAAATTAATCAGTGGTATCAGCTCCATGGGAGTTTAGCTAACCGCCGACCTCAGCACTTTAGTCTGCTTATGAGGGACCAGAGTGTTGTAGCTGCTGCCATAACAAACCAAACCCACCAGATCACCATGTGCATACACTCCCACACAAGACACACTCACACCAGGACAACACATCAGAATAGCAAAGTCTTGTGTCATCAAAAGTCCCTCTCTGTTATGTTTGTATATTACTGTGCACCATAAATTATGCTTGCATCTATGGCAGATATAATCTGTTTTATCTTTCCTTTTATGTGTGTTTATTGCGAGTATACACTGCACGTGTTTTAATACATTTTCCCTCCTTTTGACTGATGTTTTGACATTTTATGAGGACGGTTCAACATTGCTCATAACCGATTCTATCTGATTCCACATTCTTTACACACTGTGACCCGTAGGTGAGAGAAGCTGTCTAAAAATGCAGCTGCTTTAATTGCAGTTTATGAAGATGAATGATTGAATATGGTCTGCTGACTGTGTTCCAGGCCGAGGCCAAAATGGTGTCACTGAGGAGCGAGCTCAGCACCTTATTGGAGAGAAGAATGGATGAGAGAGAGGCGAGGGTTAACCAGCTCACCAAAGAGCTTAATGGTGTGAAGCAGGAGGTGAGATTAAAACCTGTGATTGACATGCTCTGCTGTTTGAATAAGATTTAAAGGCGCAGAGGTTTTACGCCACATATTACAAAGTCTAAAATGTGTATTCTGTTTTTAGAACACCACGTTTCTGCTCCTCTAATAATGAAAGCTTGTGAATGCATGGTGCTCGGTAGTTTCAGCCAAACTCCTTCAAACTTGTTACTTACACATCGAAAGCATTTTGTTTCCAAAAAACGCCAATGAATGAATATTAAAAAGGTCTGGAGAAAATTGTGCAGATTAGACTTACATTACAGACCACTGGGATTCTCTAACCATACGATCCTGAGACTTCCAGCCACTTAGTATTTTATACCCTTTTAGTTCAGTTACCATGCTGTTTGAGCTTATTGAGCTGCACTGTTACTCACAAGGCACCCCGGCCTATTTAGCTATAAACACTCGCACAATCACACACTCAAGTACACACAACTTGATCTGCATATCATTATGCTTTTGATCGAATGCCAAGGTTTCCCCGAGTCAAATGGAGCGAACATGTACACAACACCTGTAGGATTTGTGTGTGTGTGTGTGTGTGTGCACGCGCCCATAAGAGAGGCAGCTGTGAAATCTGCACCTGTTTAATTGAATTAGCCTCGTTAATGTATTCAGACTGGCTGCCAAATAGCGTGGCATTAACGAGCTCGTTAGACCAATTAGTTAATTAATTGTCTGTACAGCAGCCGCTTCCCAAAGAGCTGCGTCTTCATTATCTGATGTCTGCCTTCTGTTGGATCATTGAATGAGAGCTGATAATGCACTGTTCTCATGAGTGTGTGTGTGTGTGTGCGCGCGCGCGCTTCAAATGTCATATTTCTGCATGTGTGTGTGTGTGTGTACAGTATTCACCGTGTGTAACTTTTGGACCGTGCAAATCTGCAGAGACACAGGTACATGTATAGGTGCTTGTGTGTATGTTGTTTTTTATTTTCTGTCTTTTTTGGAGCACATTCAGAATATGGTTGCCAATATCAGTGTGCATATTGCAGGGAAAGGTTATGTGGGGGCTGTCACTCCCATAGGTAAAGACACAGCCGTCCTCCTAGCCACTTTCTAATCTCTCTTTTATTAGAAGTTAATATCTCGCCTGCTCTTTCTCACTCCACACTCCCACCTGCGTAGAAATGGCCCCGCTCCATCTTTTTAATTCAATTATATTAACCATCCTCTCTGTGTGTGTGTGTCTCTCTCTCTCTCTCTCTCTCTCTCTGCGCCCATAACTCTGCAACTCACATCTCACACTCTGTCACCCTTCCCCCCCTCACCCCCTCCTTCCTTTGTCCTCAAATGTTCCACTTCTACTCATAATCCGAGATGGAGGATAGACTTTGGCCAATCAAGGATTTGTGCAAGCTGCTCTCCCTTTCTCTTCTCCTCCGCCTTCGTGGGGAAAAAAAAAAAACATGATGGTTCGGAGAGGAGAAAAGAGAGAAGATGTGGTAAGGAGGAAAAAGGAGGCGGCAGTGGGCAGGAGTTGAGAGGAGGACCCCAGGGGCGAAACTATGATTGCTAAAGTAATGAGACTTGATCAGATTGAGGTTTCTCTCTCAATAGGAGCTTTACTAATATGAAAGTCTAAGGCTTAAGCACTCATTTAAAATAAAATCACAAATCTGATATTCTTTCTCCTGGACTTCCAGCTAAGGTCCTGTCCTCCTCTACCGGAGAATTAAGACTTCACACAGACCACATGGGAACTTTTAATCATCTTTGATGGTGGCAGATTTGGAGATGAGAAATGAAATCACTGTGATGTATTAATTATGTAACAATGTTATGGAGTTCTGAATGTCAGTGCCATAAAGACCTTAAGCTGCAGGAGACATTTTCACAGACACAGTGATCTTTAACTTCTCTGCCCGGCGGATAACACTGACCTGCAGTGGGTGGGATCATGGAAGTGTTGATACACTGATGAGTGTATCACAGTGAACTACAGTCATAGCAAATCAGTACCAATAATGAGGAAAAATGACATGTTTTTCAGAAACAATTCATTACACATAACCATTAAATCATCCATAGCTGAAGCATGACAGCTAAACATTATAAGGTTAGTTATTGCAGCTCTTTGTGAGCTCAAATTTGTTTTAAATTATTTCTTTTAAACAATATTATTAAAGGTTTATCCACAAAAAATATGACTTATACTAGTAATTACAAAAAGGTATTTATGTAATATTTGGATATACTTAATGCATACACAGTAAGTAAAGCAGGAAAGTTGCACTAAGTCTGAGGAAGTCTCTCTGCGTAAACTTTGGTTTAACATTGATGGATTTACTATTATAAATGTGAAATCCCTCTTGATAGGTTGGAATAAGGAAGGTGAACCTTTGCCCACTTACTCAACATGCTGAACTGTGCTTTTACAACCCATTTGGCTGAAGCACTGAAATTCACACATTATTGTCTCAGTTTCGTGAAGTCCATTTAATTTCCCTGTAGTCACACTAATATTGGTGGAATATCCAGATAGAAGAATCATTTTAATTTAGTTTTTTTGCAATATCGCAAGCTTCCTCCCCCATGTTTTTAATTGTTGCCATCTGTTGGACGTGCTGTAACTTAAATGCATAGATGACTATATGGCTCACTGTTGCAACTTGTGGGAGGATATTTTGGACTGTGGCAGAGTTTGCACATACGGCTCAGAATAGGGCCGCAATTAAGTGTTATTCTCATAATCTATTAGTCTGTTGACTATTCCTATATTGGAAAAAGTTGATCAGTGTTTCCCAAATGTTGACATGTTCTCCACAAACCAAAATTATTTTGTTTGAACAACCAGAAACTATTCATAATTAAGATGCTGAGAAATCTGTGAGCTTTTAATTAATAATAAAAAAAAGACTCAAACCAATTAATTTAGATGAATGAATTCTATTTATTTTTTAACTGTTCATATACTTCATATAAGTTAAAAATCGGCTCTCAAATCATCCTGTCTGACAAATATATGTGTGGGTGTGTGCACAAAAGTGTGTATACACGTGATGTGCGTGGATGCAAATGTGTTTGTGAGTGTGTTGATTGTCTGCAGAGCCTCTTTACTAATCCACTAATCCAACAGAGGGCTCATTTAACACAGTCTGATGAATAGGGGTTTTGATTTGACAAGTGGCTCCGAACTACAGGAGTTCAACCACACCCTTGGTCTCCTTTTAGAAAATGAATGTTTCTTAATTTGTAAATGGGCACTAATTTGTGTAGAAGCAACACAGCAGCAACCATTCAGGTTTAGAAATAAATGCTTTATTGTTTTCCGCGTAGTTGTGCACAGATGTTGGTCACATTTTTCATTTCAAACAAAAAGCCAGGGACGTGGAGACCCAACATAACTCTCATGGTAACTGAAAATAGGCCTTTTGCAAATTGTACTTTTTTAAATTATTGAATTGATGTCAAACTTTAAGTTCGCCAAACATGCATTAAAGGATAATGGCTCTACTTTTGCCAGTGGAGTGTGAATGTTGTGAATTTAAATGTCTCCAAGAAACTGAGCGGTACCTGACTGTGACAAGTACATGGCCGGGCAGTGGCAAATTCAAATGGGGAACGAAATGTCCAAAATGATAATAAAATTCACAATGCACTAAATTAAAAAAAAAGTTAAATGCATCAGTCTGGAGCCCTGTGTATAGAAAGTAAGTGTTGAATTTATTTATGTATTTTTTCCATGTGTACTGTACGTGTGTGTTGACAAACAGTGCTGTTCTGCTGTGACTGTGTTTTAGATAAAAGACAGAGATGAAAACGTGAGGTGCCTGAACCGGGATGTGGCGGGTTTGCAAGCGTCGCAGGAAAATCTGCAGAGAACCTTGGCTCTTAAGGAGAAACACACACAACAGCTGGCCCAGGCCAACACACAGCTCAAAGAGACACTGACCTCACTGCAGAGCAAAGTAGGTAACGTACACACACACACACGCACACACGGTGAGCTCTTGTTAAATAAGGAACAAATTCAGGCAACCTTCTCTATCAAATTCATTCAGGTACATCAGGGAATTATCCTCACTTTTTGCATTTCTTCTTAGTTAATGATCCATCCCTCTTCCCCTCCTTCTCTGCCTTCCCTCTCTCACCCTCTCTCTATATTTAATAACTCATCGCCACCATCTTAGCTCCGCAGAGGGTTGGCTCATTGTACAATAAAGAACCATGTCCGTATGAATATCACTTAGCCAAGAGAGGGAAGAAGATTGGAGGAGGGGTTAATGCAGTGTTGTTTCTTTATGTGTATATAGTGTGTGTATATATGTATATATATATATATATATATATGACCTTAAATTATTTTTCCTTAGAACATTATTCTTCCTCTCTCTCTTGTCTTTCGGTTTCCCTCTCATCTCTCTTGTCCAGGCTCGCCTTCACTCCAATGAGAACCAGTGGTAATGAATGGGAACATTAAAGAGTCATACATATGATGAATGGAATGGCCTTTAGGTTTCACTCATTGTCCCTTTTCTCTCTTCCTTAAAATTAGTTCTCTCTCTCTCGGCCTCTCTTTCTCACTGTATTTCTCTCGCCTTCCTTTTCTCCTCCTCCCATCCCTCTAGGTGTTTTGGAGTGGTGCGAGGCAGTGGGTTGTGTTTTAGGCTTAAATTAACCCATTTACTGTGTCCTTGACCAAATCAAGGCATTCATCTGCTTTGAGTGCAGGTGCTTGTCAGCCAACTTAATGAAGTACATTCGCCATAATAGATTATTAGTTGCTTGACAATTTTAAACACCTACTTAAATGTTGACTCTGCGCCCTGGTTTTCTAACATTCACTTAATTTCTTTACCCCTTTTAAAGTAAGTAGCGTATTCAGGAGGAAAATTGCATTTGCTTTTCCTCACCGTACTGATTATTGCGGGCTCACCTCGCATTCTTGCAGGTTCTTACAACAATCAAGTGGTCTTAGAGTAAAGGGTGCATTATTCAAACCAAACATCTACACGTAGGTGAAAATTAAAGAAATGCTGTAGACGATGATGTTTTTTTTTTTCTCTTATCTGATTCGGAGCAGATAAAGACAGGATCGCATCTATCAGTGAGCCCTGCCTTAAGGTTTAAGAAGTACTCCTTAAGTTAGAGTTTTACGTCTGTATGATGAGTAGTCAGGCAGTTTTATTGGTTATGAGTCAAAGCATTAACTGTAGGGTTCCACAACCTGGCACAAAACCTTTATGATGTTTCCTTTCACTGCTATGGAGACAGAGAGGAGGCAAACACCCCTAAATTGCACTTTGATCTCCTTCTCTTGCTGGAACTCCATTCTTCTCGTTGTGTTTCTTTCCTCTTTAGCTGTCAGCCTGACGGTTCCGCTCTCACCCATTGGAGAAGGTTCAAACCATAAACACCCAGACGCGTCGTACTTGTTCCTCATTTCTCTTCCCGTCTCTCTATTATCTGTCCACCTTCCAGTTACAAACGAGTGAGTCCAAGTTGCAGGACATCAGTGAAACTCTGGATCAGACCAGAAACGGCCTGAGTACAGAAACCCAGCAGAAACAGCAGATCCAGGACCAGTTGCATCATGGCAACAAAGTCATCGAGCATCTTCAGCAGAAACTGACTCATGTTCTTCGCACCACTGAAAAAAAGGTAATTGGTTTCTTCCTCAAGGTCCTCATTCAAATATTAAAATTGCAAATTCTTGTGCAAACCTTGCTTGTCCAATTGTGCCTCTTCTTTGTCACACTTATACCGAGACGAGCACATTTGACTCGCCTGTTGTTGGCCATGTATTGTTGACATTGAGGCATTATCAGCGTTTTCGTTTGTTAACAAAGTCAAGGAACATTTCCTCCACGAAATGGACAATGTCAGGCGAAAAATGGTAAAGGTTCGCCAGAAGGGAGATGAAATGTTCACTTTAATGCAATGCATTGTCTTTTCCAACAATGATTGTGATAAGAGGGGTTGCACAGGTGAGGGATTCATTTAAATATTCAATTTTCAAATGTAATATTCACTCTGCCAGGCATTGTCTCTTTCTACAATAGTGCTGATAATAAGGTTTTAGATGACGGTCAATGGGATGTTCTGATATTTAGGGCAAAGACACAAGACACAATTTTGAATTATGTTGCTAAAATGGGATTTTCTTGTTCTACAGTGAAATTTAAATTTCACATGTTTGTATACTACAACACCTTTAGACCTTTTTTTTTAATGCATTTTATAATATGTCAGCAGCATAATGCTCATTGGTTTGTGTTTAACCTTCAAACACACAGGTACACACATACTTGTCACTAAGCTATTTGTGAATTTCAAGGGCTTGAGTTTATAAAAAAGAAAACGTGAAGCAGCACATACGGTTCAGTCCTTTTCATTAATGTGCCCTCTTCACTCATAATTATTTTCAAAGTAGGGTAAGGGTTAGGGTCAGGATTTTGTTTGCCATCATTCAGGCTATTGTTAGGACTATTACCATGTTTGTATATGTGCCACAGTCCATGTTATACAACTGCAAAAAAGACTTTGGTAAACAACATTTCAATTAAAATCTTAAGAGTGCAGGGTTGACCTCTTGCCTTTCACCCCGGATGAGTTGACAATAACCCAGTTGTCCTGCTGTAGGATGAAGGCAAACTAGCAATCATACTTCATCACTTCAACTCACTGCTTGTTGCATAAGCCATTTTCAAATACGGTGAAACAACTGCATAGAAATGTGTGTGTGTGCGTGGTACTCGCCAGTTTATATTGTATTTACCTGCATGTGCCTTTCATGAAGGACTTTAACGCTCTGACCAGCTTCCACATCCTGCCCTCCTTTATTCAGCAATACTGCCTTTTCTCGGCTCTATTAGGAACCCAGTGTCACACACCCACGCCCCGTGCGTTCACTCATCCACACACTAAAGCCAGCACTGTACGGTGGTAGTTAAGGGGAAATGTGAGCGAGTGTGTCTGCTTCCACTTGAATGTAAGTGAAACTGAGGGAACTTTGTATCAAGTAGTTTCCTATGCAGCTCTGAATGTCCTAACATTAGCACAGCTGAACAAATAACTGTCAGCACTCGCTCCGTCATCTGAAATGTACTCTGCTGATTCGCTTTCACTCCTACCCCCCCCCCCCCACCCCCTCACTTAGGCTTATGTGCATCAGAAGAATAGGAATTCAGTTTGCATCTTTCTGGAGAGAATATGTCGGGCCACTCCCTTTACAAAAAATAAAGAAATAAAAAAATAAGGTTCAGTAAATTTGCTCAGAATTTGACAGTGACAGGAGATAAAGAGAGGAAGCACAGGTCTGACTTGAGCTGGGAATTGTAGAGGGTCTACTTAAAGCTGCTGTCAGTGAAATACTCAAGTAGGAATACCTGCAAGCTATCACTGTTCTAACTCATCCACTGTACCGCTGCATTTTGTTGTAGCACAAGAGCTTGCGGAAGTGCTTATTTTCAAACGATGAAAACAAATGTCTGTGAATGTTTGTTTGCTGTTCTTAACATTTAGCTCAGATGTCCAGTCGTTTCTTTTCTTCTTCTTCTTGTTTTGTATACATTGTAGTACAGTGTGGCCCGTTCACTTGGATCGAAGGCGTACGTTCTTATAGATGCACTGAATAAAATCATTCAAATTGCGTGGCATTTGGACAAGATGGTCGGGGGGGATCAAGAAAGCATCCAAGAAGGAACTGGGAGACAAAGAGCCGTGCAGTGGAACATAGGCAGAGTGAGGATGTTGAAGCATTCAAGGTTGGACTTGAACAAACATTGGTTCTGCTCTCAATTCTTTACAAACATCAGAATAGCTCACTGATTTTTCTCTTTCCCTCTGTTTTCTCTCTTGATCTCACTTATTGCTCATTTCTTTTTCTTGCCTTGCCACTTCTCCCTTTCATCCCCTCATCACCACCCCCAACTGTTCAAATATTATTTCTCCCCCTCATGTCACCCCCCCCTTCTCTTTCTCTCTGTATCTTGTCATTGCCTGTCAGTAGGGATTCTATCTGTGTTGTGTGCACGTATGTGTGAACACATAAGACTGAGATACACTTAAGAGCTCATTGATTTAAAAATACCTTCGATATTGGAGGTCCCCTCCTGCAGATTCGTTCAGGAGCTTATCACACACACACACACTCACACACACACGTAGACATCCACGTAGAGATATGCATAAACCAAAGCCCCACTCCAAAGTTTCTTCTTAAACTTTGTGATTGACCTAGTTAGCGTGTCGTTTTGACAACTTATCTGTTTTGACACGACATCCTCTGGTGTTTATCAACATCTGTTCTGCCTATCACATGCTCACATCGGGAATTCACGCACACACATATGCACAGATGAATCGAGCGCAAGTTCAAAAATTGGCAGGAAGTGAGTGTTTGCTCTATTGGTAAGTTTAGTAAAACGAATAAACACACTGGTCATTGTTTCCTGTGCACCCTATTTCATCAGATGTCTATGGAATGCTAAACAACACCTGTATTAATCCTGCCCGTGGGTTTGAGTTACTTTAACTCTGTGTTTATATGAGTTTTCAGTTGTTTTAGCTGCTATGTGCGTGGCAGTATATGCTGTGCTTTTTTCCTTCTTCCCCCCTCTGTTCTCCCTTCTCTCCTTGCTGTAGCTCAGGTTTAGTGTGCCTGTGAGCCTGCCTGCTGACAGGCAGAGGTGAGAGGTCAAAGAGCCAAGTTAACTCCATCAATCCGCCTGGACAGTTACAAACGAGCCCTCAACTCTGGTCAAAACAATCCTTGGATCGTGTAGGACGGACAAAGGGGTGGAGAGCGATGGAGAAAGGGAAAGAAGGCTTTCTACTGTATTCGGCAAAAAGGGCTGATGCATTGTATTTTTTTGTAAAACAAAATGTGTGTTGGCATCAGATATTTACAGTAGTTATGCATGCACTGTGCAGATTATAGTGACAGCATGCTGTACACTCAGTGTCAATTAATGTTTTAGATATAAATATTTTTAATTACTTAACACTTAACATTTATAAAACGATCTGTACAGAGCTTTTGAGACGCACAGATTTGCACAGCTATTCTTCTTAGGGCACTGTATTTACTTTCATTCATTTGGACACCCTAAACAACACATTATTATTATTAACCATAATTAAAAAAAAAAAAACAAAGTTCACAAAGAAGCAGCCAATAAAAGAATACACACATGCACACATATTATTGTACAGCACTCTTAGTGAGCTCACTCATAACATTATTACTAAATGCCCTTATACTACCACTAACCGAAACCCATCTAACCTTAACTAACCTAAAACCAAGTCTTAACCCCCCAAAAAATAAATATCAAGCCCATACTGTGTATATACTGCAAACTTTCCATAATGTACATTCTACATTTTACTTAGTCTTAGTGTTAATATCTTATGTATGTACTTTTTTTGTAATGAATGTTTATTATTTATCTTGTTGTTTTATCTTTGTCTTTGCTGCTGTAACAATGTAAATTTCCCCACTGCAGGACAAATAGAGTCATATCTATCTTATTCATAGACATAATGTATTACCCACCCATAACCTAAACCTAATCCTAACTCCAACCCAGCTAAATGTCCTCACAATGATGGGTTTGGATTAAAATTACTCCTCACAGTAAAGAAAGACGTGAGATTTTTGTTTGGGGGTAAATTGGCAAAGTCACAAATGAAAAGGACGATCTCGAGCAGTTGTCAGACACGTACATGTATATTCAAGAGATTTCTCAGCATGTAGCGTCATCCACCCACAACCACCACCACCGTTGACTTAAATCCAAACATGATTTTTATAACGAGCCTGAAAAATGTTATCACAAAATTTTGTAAACAGTGACCTAAGCTTTCCGTCTCCTGAGATTCACTGTGCGTTGCCAATGAGGCAAGGCTTAACATGCTGTTAAGTGAGAATATCACAAAAAAAAACAGGTCTTAAATCAAGAGAACTTGTCTTGCAGATGCAGAGGAGGGAGGTGAAGATAAGTTTGCTGGTGAAGGAGCTCGCGGAGCGTAAGAAGCAGCACTCTGACTGTCAACAAGAGGTAAAATGCAGCAGCTTCATTCTTCACCAAACTGATCATATGCAATGCTAATGATTTACAGCATATTAAGTTAATTAATTTCATAATTAAATACAATTTTACTTGAGTACTGGTCAAAAACTGATTTATTTTTTAGTTTATTCCAAAAATGATTAATTAATATGTAATTATCATTTTCAAAATAATCCATATGACTGATCTGACATAAAATGGTAGCACAGATTGAGTTGTTTGTATTCATGTTTTCCAGGTGCTTCAAAGAGACGAGGATTTGGAGAAGCTCTACCAGGTGAGGGATGAGTTCAGAGCCAAGATGGAGGAGCAGAGCAGAGAGTGTGTCCACCTTAACCAGGCCAAAGAGAGACTGGAGGCTGACTTGGCTCTGAGCCATGAGAAACTCCACATCTCCCACCTCGAGGTCCATCTTTGTCTCACTGTGTCTGCATGTGTGTGTTTGTGTGTGCATGCATTCATCCAAGATTGCATACTTGGCTAAAATGGCAACATAAGAAAGTCATTTAAATGTATTTTTTCTGTGTGTTTAGGTTCGGAGCAGAGAACAGTTAATTCTGCAGTTAAGAGATGAAATGAAGACGGCTGAACAAACGTATCAAAGGACACAAGAACAGGTGTGGCAACTTGAGTGCATCTGTCATTCACTGTACATTTATTTGTGTGTATATATAACAGGGCCTCTATCTTTGTATTTAAGATTTTGCTGAACCTGGAACAAGTGATAGAAGATCACACTTCCTTTAATGTGACCAACTGAAGATCTTCTTGGGTGTTTCACAAATAGGCTTAGTTCTTTTTGTATTTTGGGTTTTGTCTCCAGGCTTAATTTCAATTCTAGGTAACACTACAAGGGTCTTAAACCTGTCTTGCTATTTTCTGTTTGTTTTCCTTTTCATATTTTGAGGCCGGGTTGAGTTAGTGCCCTCGTGTTTTTGTTTTTTTGCCAGCAGTGCCATGCTTACACCCACAGAGTTGCTAACATCCACTCGGGGGAACTGCCCAAAACCGGCATCAGTGTTCTGCTGTCGGCTACCAAGCAGGTCCATTAGAACAGTGGGAGGTATAGCGGCTTACTCAAAGGCTCCTCGCAAGTCGGAGTAGGAGAATGGGGGAATCGTTACTGATTCATGTCTGCTGTACCCACATTTCCCCAGCTGGTCCTGAGACTATACTGGGAGACTCTGACTCAAGCCTTATTTACACACTTTAAAGCTGTTTCCACCCCCTCGCTGTCTATTCTGTCTGTATGTGCTTATATATATATATATATATGTATATATATATATATATATATATATATATATATATATATATATATATATATATGACATTGTCTTTTTTACAATTGGCCATTTTCTTTTTCCTTGCTTAGGTGGCAGCACTAGAGTCTGAGGTGAGACAGTTGAACCACAAAGTCAGAGAACACCGAGAAGAGGCTTGTCAGTTGAGCAGAAAGGTCAGCGATGCAGAGCACCTTAAAAACCAGAAGGAGACGGAGCAACAGCAGCTACAGGATCAGCTCTGTATTAATCAGCAACAGGTAAGGATGAAATACTCCTTCACTCCTCTTCTTTTTCTCATCTGCATCTACCCTGCTCTTAAAATCTGTTGCGAA
Source organism: Solea senegalensis (assembly GCF_019176455.1). Classification (NCBI taxonomy): domain Eukaryota; kingdom Metazoa; phylum Chordata; class Actinopteri; order Pleuronectiformes; family Soleidae; genus Solea; species Solea senegalensis. The sequence continues at coordinate 24,384,051 of NC_058021.1, forward strand.
ATCTATAGATTGAACTCTGACCTGGAAAAAGCTCACAAACTTACAAAACACTTGAGCGGGAGGAGTATCCTGGAGTGGCCTTGCAGCCTATTGAAGATGAGTAACTTGCAGCTCTGCCAAATGCAGAACAGGCGGAAGGATTGAGAGTCAGAGGTCACAAAGCTCAAGGTCAGCTATTTGTCAGCAGCACATTGCTGCAGACTAGGCAGGTTTCGTGAACATTCAGCTGTCACTCAGTCCAGCCCCAATCCTACATCAAAACAATCCACGTCTTTAATCCAGTGAATTACGTAGAGAGCGAGGAAAAAACAGATGCACTTAGGTGCCTGAATCTGACTGATCCGAATCAAAGCAGACAATCAAATAGAAAGAAAATACACATTTACAGCAGACAAGCTTAATTTTCTGAGACAGCTAACATGAATCCCCATCTGCATCATCTAAATTAGCAAAGAAGACAAAATGACCCCCTATCCAATTACAGCCAAGTATGCACATAGGGAGAGAAACATAGACCAAGATGTTCAAAACAAAAAGGGGAGACGAAAGTTATCATAAACCAAGGGTCAATGTAAGTTTTCACGAGACAGCCACTGATACTCAACTCCTCAATCAGTCTCTGTACTGTAGGATAATAGCTCCTGTATGATGAAGGGAAGAGTAACAGTGAGTGCCACAGTCGGCAAAGTTAACTCTCCTCATTTTCTACACAGTCATGCTCCCTTCTACCAAGCATTAGTCTCAGATGGGCTCATTTAATCCCTGGTTAAACCGAGCCACGGTGAACCTCTGGAATCTAACTAGTTGGCTGTCATTAGTCGCAAAACCCTCATGTTCAGATCCAGATTACACCTGGATTAACATGGATGAACTCCAGGAGAGTGTTAGAGTGGGTTTAACTTTCTCAACCTCTCCCCTTGAAAGGTGAGCAATGGTTGGATTCCTAGTGTAACACCGGGATTAGGCCTGGTTTCACTTCCCGGGTTCCCATTTTATAATGACAGAGGTTAGTGTAGAGCATCACAGTATACTACACTGCGTAATTCCATTTTGGAGACATTTATCTAATCTTTTTAAGGGACATTTAGTCACAATGAAGCGGGTAATGTAGTCTATTTATCAGATCACGATGATGTTGATCGTTACAGTACTTCCTAATTTGACTTTCTTCATCCTTAACCCATACATGCAATGAGTTCAGTTATAGTTTCACACATGGATGTGGGAAATCAAATAGCTCCTGTCATTTAAACACATATTATTAGTGATTTTGTCACATCAAACTTTGCGGCTGCAGCTGTCTGAAAAAAGAGACCGGGTTTAATCGTATGTGGTGCATTTGACTGTGCTCTTTTTAGGTTGAGGCATCTGAGGTGAATCTAAAGAAGCAGAAGGATGAGATAGGACTTCTCCATCAGCAGCTGAAAAGAGCCAAGGAGGAGCTTAAAGATGCCAGGCTGCAAATCCAAGAGCAGAAAGAAACCGTGGCAATTTCCAAGCAGAAGTATGCTGCAGCAATAGAGAAGGTTCACAAGGTGCAGGGGCAGGTGGAACTTTTAGAAGTTGAACTCCAGTATTCACAGCAACAGGTAGGTAATATATGATTGTAAAATGGCACTGTGGTGTACTTAGTGATTCTAAATGAACACCATTAGCTGCAGACTTATTCAACACGTTTCTAAAATCCTTTCTTTGCCTTCTCCTTTATGTTTAATTGGCAGCTAAGAGAGTCCCAATTAGAGGCTCAGTCACTAAGGCGAGAGCAAGCTGAGCTGGAGCAGCGACGCAGAGAAAAGGTGGGCCAATGGGAGCGCTCACAGGAGGCTTTTGACCAGCTGATGGATGAGCTCCAGGCCAATCAGAGCCTACTGACCGAGTGTCAGCAAAGAGTAGACCACTTTAAAAGCCTTTCAGCATCGCTGCAGGAGCAAGGGGCCGTTCTCAAACAAGAGGTGAGGACAAATGGTAGCATTATGTAAAAAAAAAAAAAAAAATCAAACTGGACTTCCTCCACAAAATAAGCGTTCCCATCAAACCATTGTCCAGTCAACCTCACGTCCACCCCTTGAACCCTGTGTTTCACAGTACACTGCATTGTTACACAAATGACTATTACAGAAATTGTTGTTTCTCTATATCACAAGGTGAAGTGGACGTCCTTACAGTCAAAGTTTATATACATGTATAAAGCCCAAACACTGAAGCTCTCAAACTACTTCACATCTCATATGGGTTGGCAATAATATAATGTTGTATAATGTTTCAGGTATTATGCTCTCTTTAATTGAAATGAACTCCAAAATGTCCTCCCACTCAAGTGTTCTATCCCCATCGGAGAGTTTAAAATGTTCCTATCCAGTATGTTTTATAGTTCCTGTAACTGGTCTGAATGAGACTGACTGAATAAATGAGGATGAAATAAAATGAAGACGCAGACATCCAGATTTAAACACAAAAGACATTTATAACGCCTTTTAATGGCATTTTGTTTTTGTTCAGATTAAGTTCATTCCATGATTATGTAATGTGTTCACTTCAACCACCATTGTGTGCAGTCTTAATTCCACATGAAATTAATGTATTATTTCAATGTTAAATTTGTTTGCATACGTTTCAAGGATGCAGTTTTTATCAGACCTTTCCTGAGCTGTGTGTGTGTGTGTGTGTGTGTGTGTGTGTGTGTGTGTGTGTGTGTGTGTGTGTGTGTGTGTGTGTGTGTGTGTGTGTGTGTGTGTGTGTGTGTGTGTGTGTGTGTGTGTGTGTGTGTGTGTGTGTGTGTGTGTGTGTGTGTGTGTGTGTGTGTGTGTGTGCAGGTGCCTCAGGTGGTTGTTACTGTGTCACCCTGTGTGTGTGTGCGCGCGCCCAGGTGCTTGCCTGGTCCGTTAATGTTGTGTGTGTGTGCATGCAGGGGCATATTCCTTTTGTGTGTGTGTGTGTACGTGCATGTGTCATTGTTCTGACGCATAATGTGTGCACGTGTGCAGTGGCGTGTGTCACTTAATCTTTTCTCCCTTTTCTCTCTGTTTTATATTTACTACGTCAAGCAACAAATGAATCATCTTTATTACGGAGAAATTTAATTTGGATGAACTTAACTGCTGCCACCAAGGTCAGACGGGCAGAATGTCATTTTAATCCAATCAACTTTAATCTGTTGGTTATAAAAGAGTTAGGTTGTTGAAGAATGGCTGTATCTCAGGCCCTTTATTACACTGGCTAATGACTTTGATTGTGAGGCGCCTATCAAGAGGTTAGGAGCTCTTATAGAGCTTCACATCCTGCTAATTCTCTACCTCCTGCCATTGTTGAGCCCAGCTTACCCTAAAGTCACCAAAGCCTTTATTATTCCCGTGTGTCAGGAAATATAAATTAAAATACAAATAACATCATTAAAACAAAAGAATATAGCATGTATGTAGAAGTTATATAGATTCATATTGAGTTCAAATGGAATGTGTTAATGTTATCTATATTGTAGTCCATTCCATTCGTGTTCGGACTATAACATAAAGATTGCCTCCATCTACTTTTGAATTACTGATATAATTTGAAAAATGTGCCTTTATGAAGGACAGTAGTTAATGGACTGTGATTGAAGGTAGTGATACATTAAGCAGTTTTTTGTTTGCCTTCTCAGAATAACATTCAGTTGATAGTGTTGATCTCATTGTGTTGGGGTTTTAGAAGATCAAGGTTATGGTTCTCTGTGCTCTGCGATGCAACAAATCAATACACAAATGAGTGTAATACATAATGATGTGTTTTCTTAATGGCACATCAATGTCATTTGTCATTTATTAGTAAACCAAAATCCATGTAATCTGCTGAGATGCCGTTCGTTTCAGAGGCGCCCATTCGTGACCTAGGTTTATTAAGAGTCATTTTAATTTCAGTTAGCTTGTGATTGACTAAAATCAGCCAAGGGTATTTTTAATATTTATATATGTATATTTTTTGCTCTCTCTTTGCTGATAGAAGCGAGTGTTGGAATGTGACCTACGGCTACATCAACAGAGTCATTCTCATTCTGATGAGGAATATTTCAGCCTGCAAAGACACAGGCTGCAGCTCCAGAAGGTAAGGTCACAGACTGCCGTCCTTACATATTAAGATTACACTTTCCCACTTACATTTTGTGCATATTGTTACACAAAACCATAGATAGCATTTTCTTAAGTGTATGTACAGAGTGAGAAATTGCATTTTTTTTAAATACTAGTATTCACAAATAGTGTTGAATGCTATGACTTATGTTTGAAGCTAGTCTTACAATTAAATGAGCATTAAGTTTATGTTCATTTATGAACATAAACATATGTTTTCTTTGCTGTATTTGATTGCGTGCTGGTGTGCTTCTGTGTTCCAGCGCTGTACTGAGCAGGCTGAGCGCATTGCGGTGTGTGAAAAGGCTATTCTTCAGATGAAGTCAGAGCTGGAGAGACAGTAATAACAGAGTCTATAAAACTCTCATTCTCCTCTGCTGATCCCAGTTCCTGTCATTGTCTTCCCGTCATGCCCCTCCCATCTGCCTCCACCACCTACTCTCGCTCATTCTCTTAACAGTCTGCTTACTAAAAGACACACAGTAGCATCGTTGTGTATTATATGTTGCATGGAAACTTTAACATAATCCTTTTGAGTGATGTATTTTAAGTGGGCTAATCAAAATGTTTTCACTCAGCCGTTCACACTGACTAGTCCGTCTTCGCTGTCCTTCCCACAGAACCGAGGAGAATGCAGTCCTGAAGCAAAGTGTTGCACATTCTCAGCGCGCGCACCTGAGCGATCGCAGCCAACTGGAAAAGGAAGTGACACATCTGAAAAACGAAGTCAAGCGGTTAGAGCTGGAGCTGGCAGACACCCAAAAGGTATCAAAGTAATGCACATCTGCTGACCTGTCCTCTAATTCAGGGAGATTGTGTTATTTTGACCTTTTCTCCTTCTACATTTGAATTCAGCAGCCTTGTCCATTGTCCTTAAAAATGTTGTCTCTGCACACATCGCAGACTGAGCACATGAGCTGGAGAGTCAAGGCATCACCAATCCACCTGGTGATTTTTTTTTTTTTTTTACTGTGATTGTGTGGCAGGAACAAATTGCCGCACCATTAATTAAAGCACCAAACAGTACCAAGGCTGGTGAAATTGACTCCAATTAAGAGCTCAATGGGACACTAAATATTCAAATTACTCAAAGTGGCGACTGTATCCTGGCAGAGTGCCAACATTGCTGGCAGTCATAGACACATCACGTGTGTGTGTGTGTGTGTGTGTGTGGCTGTAAGTGGGAACATTTGATTTTACTCATTAATTGTTTGTCCTATGGCACATACAAGTGATACAAATGTCATGCTTACTGCGATCACATGTGTGCTCACACACATCCCTCCCAAGCACACGAACATACACACAATGAAACCTTAGTGTACTGTATAGAGTCATATAACGTCCTCTTGCTGTCAGGTCATTCTTTCATGCCTACTTCCCCGTGGAATATCACATAATGAGTGTGTCATGTACGGAGGACACATGTATCGATGGCTACATCTACATTTGCCACATGCATTATGCATGTACACATTAATCTTTATTATGCACAAATTTGCACAAATGCTTTGTCATACGTACACTGTTGCTGAATACAGAGATAATGTCAGGGGCATTTATTTAAAGGAAACTGAGTGCGAGCGTGTAAACAATATAAGTTGTTGTTTTCAAATCATTAGCCCATGTTTTCCACAGACACGTGCACTCAGACCTTGGCATTGTTCTGACGATGTGCTGAAAAGCAGTTTGAGTGAACCAGTCACAAGAAGACAACTCTTAATGCACACGTGTACTTTCTCAGGACACAATTAAGGGCACAAGGAGCACCTTTGTTCAAGCCACATTCACTAAGTCACCTGGGTGACATTTCTGCATGCCACGCAATACTTTAACAGTAAATTTCGCACTAAAAGAGTCAATTTAACACCAATTTCCATTATGACCAAATGCACTCTGGAATAGTGATGAGTCTGTTTGTTTTAAAGTAATACTGAGAGTTGCATTCAACTCTTTTTGTGTTCAAATGCAACTAAATTTGTGTTGTATTAAATGTTTTATAGCAAGATCAAATAACAAGTCGTCCCTCAAGACACATTTTCGGCTCATTCTGATATGTGAATGCCCTTCTAAATGCAGTAGTCATGGAGCAGACCTGATGTGAAAAGTTGCTCATGTGTTGCTCGTCTTTGGCCTTTTTTATTTGTGCTGCAGATACGTGTGACACTCCTCAGACAGTCAGAGGAGGAGCTGGAGGAGGCCCGGCTGGAGGCTGCAAGAGGGAGCAGGGAGACGGACGTACAGAGAGCCGAGCTGCAGAGGCTTCAGGAGAAGTTACAGAAGGAGGAGGAGAAGATGAGAAGTGCCTCCAGAGAGAAACAGAGCCTGAACGCTTGCGTCAGGCGGCTGAGCCAAGAGCTGGATGAGCTACACGGCAAATACCAAGTGACAGGTAGCAATCAGTCAAAAACAAACAAAATCCATCAGCTACTTGTTTTATCTGTCCATTTGTCCATCAGTAAATACCATGTACACATATACAGTATTCACCGATCAGCCTCAACAATATAAAACAGCTAACTGGTTCAGAGCAGTGGAGTTTGTTTGCCCTGTTGTAAAAGCACTTTTTTCTGTCATGTTATTTGAACTCATTTTGAACTTTAATAATAATCCAAAACAGTAATTATCTATGACTTCGTGGCTTGACAAAGTCAAAAACACATTGATCACCTGTTTCATTGTTGTGGCTGATCAGAGCTGTATATTGTGCTTTGCCTCTCAGGCAGCTAGGACCAGCTACACTACTGTTGCCCAGTCCCGCTCAAATTACCCAGCACTGGCACAGAGATGTGGTGATTTGATTGCTAGCTGTCTGCACACAAAGTTTACTCCGAGACACACACTCAGGTTGTGCATAGCCATTCTACCCAGGACACTGCATGGTCAGCCTAAACAAAGCCTCATCTCTCACCTTAACCTAAGGACCATTCAAATCTTATCCTTAAATTTAACCAGTTCCTCAGAAATTAGGTTATTCCAGGTTTTGGTGTCAATGAGGACTACTGGTCCTGACAAGTTCAGTGTTTATGCCAGAAAAGGTCCTACAGATGTAACAAATACAATAGCACACACACATGCACACACTCTGTAGATTGAGGTTTGATTTAATGGGGTACGGCTTTAGCTGTATGGTAATGATCTGCTCTGTGTGTGTGTGTGTGTGTGTGTGTGTGTGTGTCCAACAGTGTCCTTTGTAGTAGTGTTTCAGTGCAGGAATGGTGATGGCCGGGTCTCTCTGGGCACAGAAATGTCTCATTAAGAATTAACGTACACATCTACGGTCACGCCAGGCAAACACCTCACATACACACGCACACGGCCATTTCTCTTGACTCCCACTGCTTTAATTAGCACATACACACTTGTTCTCTGAGGTGCAAACACACACACACACAATCACCTATTGTCCGCAGAGAGATGAATCTGAGGTCTCTCTCTGTGGCAGACAGAGGCTGGCTTGCTCAGTGAATACTGCTCATTAACAAGATAGAAACAGAAGGACAACGCTGTGTAGCTTGGCCTTTGACTGTGATCAAAACGCATTCCCTCAACTCCACGCTCGACACAAAACCACATATTATTCAGCTTTTACCTTCAGCAAATACAATCCAGCAACATTGAGCAGATCGTAATGACTTAAGAAGAATGAAGATGCATTATTATAACAAAGAGGGCATTGTTTACCTGGATACAGCAGTGGCCTGAATAGACTGGGTGAGGAGTCAGTTTGAAAAATTACTGCCATGAACAAAAGGCCTTTTCATTAACATGAAGCCCTTGTCAAGGTTCTCTCTGTATTTTGTAAACATTGCCATGAATGGTGATGATTCTTTTGTTGCTTGTTAACAGCAGTTCTGGCCTAGGATGGAGTGGATTTTAAAAACAGGTTAGAAGAGACGTACATAAAAAATGCCCAGAGAAGTAGACACACATCACGTAATTACAAAATAAGGTTATATGTTATTTTATGTACTAACCTGTCATATTATTTGTCCGTCTTCACCATTCTGTAAAATTACAGAATTATTCATCTGGTAAATTAAAAATGCATTGAAATATCACCATGGTTGCAGCCAGTAGCAGCAGGAAAACAATGCAATGCAAGTCCCATATAGTTTTTCCACTGTTGATATATTAGTTGTTATACAATTGACTTATTTATTTATTTTTTCTGTCATTTTGTTTGTTTGATGGCATGGAACTTGTAATATGTTGAATCCCACAGTTAACTGGGAATATACAAAACTGTAGTTGGGATGTGATGGGTAAGACAGAAGGAATGTCAAAATAGGACAGAAACAGAGGATAGGAGGATGAGTTGAGAACCCAGGAGATGTCACATGGATGAGATTGAAGTGTCTGAAGGCAGCTGAATTCAATCAAACTGTGTCAGGAGACAATTCAGAGACGGGAAAGAAGGGGGTGATTAAAAAAAAAAAAGCGAGAGAAAAAAGTCCTTAAATATGGTGTACGACTCAATGCGTCATATTCTGTCACACTTTGACAGCGTGCTAGATATCCTGTTTCTCACACAATAGTGAGTAAATCGTACGGCGCTTAATATGGCGCTTAGAGTACGCCAGCCTGTGCCGTACAGTGTCGGGCAAACAGCACATTGATCAAGATAACATCGCATTCTTTTTATATGTATATGTTTAACTTAAACAGATTTACTTGTCTTGAAAGAGAACAAAAAGTAGAGAAAGCTTGTGTTTTATGTTATAAATTGTGGTTATTGTTCAGTTAAAGTAACATTTTCCTAACTCTCAAAATATTTAAATGTGACGGATAGTGTCGTCTTCCATGTTAAATAAGATGAGTTGTAACGCGGGCCATAATGTGAAATAAATGGGATACTGTGTGACAACAAATGAAATAACAGCATAAACAAAAACACAATATCCATATTTCCACACTCCCACAAAAACAGAAATGTGATATTACCCGCCCTCTGTGCTGCTGATGTGCATCTGCCTAAAGATGATGAAATCATTATTGCTCACATGAGTATGTGCATGCGCATATGTGTGTGTGTGTGTGTGTGCTGCTATTCACCCTGGATCCCTGGACGCACACGTGCACAGGCCTCTCTCCTCCAATTCACCTCTATTACTAGCTATAATCCCATTTCACACTCTATCGATCCCCAAAACTGTTGTTCACCGGAACCAGCAGCAAACACTGGCATTTCTCCCCATCATTTCACCACCATTGTTCTTTATTGCACAAAGAAGCCCCCCCTTTGTCTCAGAGCAAACTCAGCCCCACTGAAATATGAATTATAAATGTATGGCTAATAAAAAGAGAAGGGGAGAGAGAGAGAGAGAGAGAGCGAGAGAGGGAGAGAGAGAAAGAAAGGGAGAGATAGAGAGAAGTGGTTGGTAGAAACATCAGAGAAAATGACTCCTTTACAAGAGTCTATTGATCAGTTTCTATCAAAGGGGGATGTCAGACATGAGATTACCTGGCAGTTTGAGCATTAGGTGCCGTGTGTTATAGCCCCGGGCCCTTGTACCGCTGCCATAGGATTGTAAATAAAGCGAAGAGGAGAGTGCAAGAGGGGAATGTGTTGGGGTGGATGTGTGTGTGAGTTTAAGTTTCTGTGTGTGCACGTTGGTCTTTGTCTTTGTGAGTTTTTTTTCCCACTGTTGTGTGCATATGATTTGTGTTTGTTTGTCTTGTGATGTATTTGTGTGCATGGCAGTTGTGCAGCTGTGTACCTGCACCTTTTGGCTTATACCCAAAAGCAGTGTTGCAAGCCCATGAAACTTCATAAAGAGAGAGAAAGAGTCTTGAGAGGCTTTGGGACGCCTCTCGGGAGCACCTTAGCCTGCTACGAATCCACCAACAAAGCCAAAGGAAGCCCCTATGAAGACTTATGAAGCTTTTATGAGGGCCGGGCAGGGCCCAGCCTAGCCAAGCACCGATTCAGGGTTAGCTGGGTTTTCATCCTTCTCATGTTAAAGGTTAGGTGCAAGAGCGGGATAATCTGACTCCAGATCTGTGATTAGATGGCTGATGCTGTATGATGGGGCTTTGAAGCTTGTATGAAGGCAGAGAGTGGGAGGCACCAAGAGTTAGATTATGGATTAATGTCACATCCTAAGTTTAAAAGGGTCAAGAAAGTCAAGGAGTGGGTGAGATACGCAAGATCTTGGATTGTGGACTAAAGTCATAACTGAACTCATAAAGCCTCTAAAATCAGCTTGTAAAAGACACCAAACATCATAGTGTAGAACACTGTTCTTTTGGTTACTGAGAAGTGTAGAGAAATCGAGGGTCGTATGTGGATCCTTGTCCAGTGTGTGTGTAAAATATCGAAGAGTTTGTGTAAACGGTCCGTACGCACGGCTGCTATCTGTGGCCTCCCCTGGTCAGAGGTGTCACTGAGGTCACCTCGCAACTAATGCCTTGAATGAGAATTTGATCCCGACCTCAAGTTTTCACATCTCTACCTTTATTGATTATTTGGAGTCATAACAAACTTTCACCTTGAGTTTTGGAAAAAAACAAAAACAACCCAAGGTAGAGTGCATACATGCGCGCGCGCGCGCGCGCACACACACACACTCAGATAAATGTTAATGCATCACTGAATATTTTTGCAGTTCCAGCTAACGCATTGCTTTTTTGTCGGACTTCACTTTAAATGGTTCGGATCGTACAAAACCATGAATTAATCATGGTTTCATTAAATGCAGATGCTCCTTTTCAGAATCTCTTTTCTTTCTGGTGTTGGTTTTTACCTTCCGCCTTCTCAACATGTCCCACTGCTACCATCACAGCGTGGTGCATGGCCTTAAAAGCATTACAGCAATACACTAAACATTTTTCTGTTTCTATTTCACACACTCGAAATACGCATCCACACCCACAAAGTCAAGGTCCATCCTCGAAATATTCAGCGCACACACCTTCTCAATATTCACTAGCCTTGGCCACCGATGGCTGACAGTTTATGTTATATTCAATGAATACTGAATTTTAGTGAAAAGGTTGAAGAAACATTGACTCACAAAACAGAACACGCAGAACAAAACGGGGTAAAACAGCAGAATCCAAAATTGTAAATTCAAAGTGTAAAGGCTCTGCAAACGCAAATGTATCCAAGAAACCTGACTAGTGGTTTATTATTCATCCGTTCGATGTGCTAAACTACTAAGTGTAGGACAATGGGGTTTTATTGCATGTGGACGGAAGAGACAGTTGAAAGGGGAACGTGATTGAGGATCTACAGAGTATGAGCCGAAGTGGCCTGCTCAAGGTAAAGAGTGCCATCTATTGACGAGGTCTGGGAGCTCTTCCTCTGCATCTCAACAAAAGGGCTGCTGCTCCATCCATCCAAGTGTAATCACTGCATTACTTGCACTCCTTCCTCCTCGGCCTCTGAGACACATTCAGTGCCTCTTCTGTGGCGGAGGTTGTCGCTTTGGCGGTGAAAGTGACTCGCGATTCAGATTTTCCCCCCACTCGTGCCGAACTTCCCGAGAATCAACAACCGCATCAGTGTATGCATGCTTTGTAAATCACTACATTTGCCTTGGTCTGCTGTACTGTAGAAACATATCCCTCATGTTGCATATTTATTTTTATTTTACAAAACTGAACTAAGTTTGAATTAGGTCCACTCTGTAATGACTGAAGTAAACTGTTGCTTTTCCTCACACTTCTCTCTCTCTCTCTCTCTGTGTCACTCCTGCTCCAGTGGAGGATTTGGCAGCCCGGGCAGAGGAAGTGAGGCGGATGGAGGGAAGCCTGAGCGAGGGAAAGCAAGCAGAGGAGAAAATAAGGTAAGAAGGAAGAGAGGGAAAGAAGCTTCCTCTCTTATCCCTTTCCCCATTGTCCCAAGGGTGAGCGCAGTAATCAAAAACATTTAGATGTTTTATGTGCGGCATACAGTAGGCTGTTAAACTCAACATGTGTTGAACAGAACACCCCTGAACTCTTAATACATATATTGCTTAAATGAGTGCACAAAAACAAAAAAGCCAACGTGTGGCTTTCTCAGACATTAAATTGTTATTGTGAAGAATTTTAATAGCCCAACATGTCGACTGAATAACGACCGGCAGCGTCTGTTTTATCAAAATACCAAAATGCGCGCTGAAGGCACTCGGTGATGTTAGATGTTAGGTCGCTGAGTTCAGAGTTCAGAGGTGAGACCCCTGGTTGACCCCCGTGTGTCACCAGAGCTGCGGTGATGACATCAGCAAGCATGTATCACCCAGTCGAGTGTGTGTTTGTGTGTTTCTGTTTGTGCGCGCATAGCTGCGGTTGTGGCTTTGGCTTCGGCATGACCTCACTGCAACGGTCTCTCCGTCTCAGGGAGTTTCTTGGTTAAGGCGAGCCGTGGAACATTTTCCCTCGTCAACCGACAATTTAAAACTCGGCATGGAGACTTTATAGGTTACTTTCTGAATTATTGCATTTTATTACATTTCAAACCAATTTTAGGTACTGGATGGTAAAACAATCGCTGTGTCTGCATATTACATCCATTTGCAGAATCAAGCTGTTTACTGTTAGCCCAGTATTATCTAATAACTGCAAAGACATGAAAGGTTTTTAAGCAACAACACCATACTAATGGCTTCCATCTGTGCTGTGGGAAATCCCCTCCTTACTCCACAGGACGCCTCCTCGCTTTCTTCCCTTTCTTTCTCCCACTCTGTTCATCCTATCATGTGTTCTCTCTGTGGACCAATCTATCAGGCATTGTCTTTCCATTTTGTTTTGGCTGTTCTAAATCTGCCTCGGATTATTTTTTTTTTATACCAACACCGTCTTATTCTTCGAGTATCAGTCTTAACTACTACTGCTGTTTTGATCTGTATTGAGCAACAAAAAGACTAAAATTTCTTTTTTTTTAATCATATATTTAAGAATTTCTATGGTGAATCCTACCTCTGACCTTTTTTTTATTTAAAAAAAAAAAATACAGTGAGTCCATCTGGAAATCTTTTGTTTTATGTCGGCATCCATCTCTCACACTCCTCATTTTCCTTCTTCTACTCAGCGTTGTCTAATAAAGACATAAAGATAACAAACGACTCTAAAATCCCTCACTTGAGATGAAGTTATTTGTCAATTTGTCAAAAATGCTTTAGACTTTTTTTTTATAGCAACAGGTTAATCATGTTAGTCAGATTTCAAGTAAAATGGTAAACTTTGAGCAGATTACGCCATAATGATGATGATAATAATAATAATAACAACAATTCATATTTGCAACCTTAAAAGTAGGATCAACAGTTCAGATAAACCTTTTTACATTAAATGGTCAAAATGATCCACTGTAAAAATAATACTGCATCTATGGAGAGAGGGAAATAATAAACTGCATTATTTAGTTTGTGTTTTTTGAAGTGTCACTTTAACGATAAAATAAAAACTTGGAGTCAAATGTTGACTCTCTACCGTCTTTCCTGTCGTTCCCTTTTTTTCCTGCAGAATAAAAAGGTTACTTTCCCCCAAACTTTTACCTTTGAAAGGCATGAATATTATTTTTTACTTTTTGTGCCGTTCTTGTTATTTGTCATTTCTATATGTGCTTTTTCGAGGTGTGTGTCAAGCGTGAGGTTGGTCTGTGTGTGTGTGTGTGTGTACGGTGTTGCGGCTCACTGAGCGGCCGAAGCGCGGCTGTGGAGGGAGGTTTGTGGAAATGGTAATCATTTGTCGTATTGATCCTGCCGTAGCCAGGGCAGCTGGCACACACAAACTCTCTCGCACGCATTGTATACACACACGCACACACCTACACACACACTAACAGACTCACACACACACAGGCACCACAGTTGCGTGGCAGGAATAGACCCTTTCATATTGATCCCCTTCACATTCCCTTAGCTCGACTGCCATGCACACACACACACACACACACACGCACGCACGCACGCACGCGCGCGCGCGCGCGCAGCTTTCTCACATATCCACACAAAATCTACATTGAAAATGCCAACAAGTCTGAATTTTCCAGAAGCTTAATTGTGTTTTAGGAACATTTTTGGTAATAATGATGATTATCACGTGTTGTATTATTCTTTCTAATTTTTGATTACGTTTATGTAAATGTTATTAATAATCAAGAGACTGAAATCCAATCAAGATGATGCGCTGAGTGATTGTGAGAGCTAGATTATAGGATTATAGAGACATGACTGGTATATTTTTTATGAAATGATTTATTAACTAAGAATTAAAACAGAATTTGAATGAATAACAACCTTATTTAAGTATGTTTTTATTTTCTCCATAAGAATCTCTCCATCTTTGTGTGTGCTGGCAGGTCAGTGGCTATGAAGCTGGAGACTGAGGTGGCAGAGCTGAGGAAGAGCCTTCAACAGGCTGTCAATCAGAAACTCAAGGCAGAGAGAGACAAACAAGATGCACAGGACCAGGTAAATAAATACACAGCAGACCTTGCCAAATAATGTGTTTCTATTGGCTTGGTATTGCACAAGTAATGTGTTTGTCATTTGAAAAATCCCTGTACACACAAAAAAGCTATACCAATTTCACAATTTCCATCATGTCTATTATCATGGATAATAATGTGAGTGTTTACTACATCTGCTAATTAGCATATTGATCTTTTTAGATGGATAAATATTTTCAGCCATCTCTTCTCCCCTCCAGTGTCCTCCAAACTCCTCTCTCCTTCCTTTCTCTTCCTTTCTCCTTCACCGCCCCCACCCCCCTACCTTTTTGATGATTAGTGGCATATATCCGGTGCTACAGCCTGGATTATCTTGTCCAGGAGAGGGAGGGGTGTGTATGTGGGACCTAAACCTGGCAAGGTGATTTGGAGCATTAATTCCTGGGAGTAATATTCCCTGATATTCCCTTATGTTCTGGCTGGGAGTGTTGGGGAATCTCTGGGGAGAGCAGTTGTCAGAGCTGAGCTGCTGCTGTACAAAGGCAGAATGGATAATTAAGGGTAAAGCCAGGATGGGGAGGTGATGTTCATTTAGATTCGACAAACTTTGAATTCCTTCTAAAGCTTGCACGCACCATGGTGCACTCGGATTTTGATTTTTGCTTTTTTTTTCTTCCAATGCCTCCTTAAAGTTTCTCTGTTTTTTTTCTTTTTCTTTTCTGCTTTTTGTTTCTTTCTTTATTTCTCCCTCTCAGATCCCCTTATCTCTTTTTGTCTTCTCTCCTCTTTTTTTTTTTTTACTCATGTGTTACCCAAGAGGAAGACAGACTTATTCCCTGAGCTCATTTTATACAGCCTATTAAAGGCGGGATTGTTGCACCTTTACTCTGCTTCACCTTTCTGTACAAAAGGTACACTCAAGGAATGGAGGCTGAAGTAGTGGCAGAGTTACGATGGGTCTTCTTAAAGGCAATATAGTCGGATCCCAGCATGTCTCTCTTTTCTTTTTCTTCTGTTTGTCCTTGTGAATGATGAGGCCCACATGGCATGGCTCTCCATTTGTTCTGACTTTCCTGCCTTAGGCCATTTGACTGGTCACTCAGTAGACAAGCAAGTCTTTGTCATGAGTTCTTCGTCTTTCTCTGGACTTCTCTTCAAATCTCTCCGTCTCTGCCTTTGCCACCCCTGAATTTGGTCTCATAAACAGATATTCATCTTTTCATTGACACCTGTTATTAGGGCCCATGACGGAGGTGGGAAGCCGCTCTCTACAGATATTGTTTTCGAGGCATACTGAGCAAGGTAATGGAAAATGTCTGCCATACATCAGACAGTACATGGTGATTGGCCTTCATGCTTTAATGAACTTACTGTGTGGAATTCACCAATGAACTCGGTTCGTCAGGCTTTCACCTGAGGCACAATGTTAAAACTTAGAGAGCCTTTAAATGACTTTTTTTTGCAATAGTCGGTGTACATAAAGGCTGAGTTGCTGTGGTTTAGTAGAGACAGAATGCCCAAATATGGTTATATGCATTTGAGTTTTTCCAGTATTAAAGACTACATACACCCTGTGATGGACTGGCGATCTGTCCAGGGTTTACTCTGCCTTTTGCCCTGTGTCAGCTGGGATTGGCTCCAGCTGCCCCGCAAACCTAATGTGGAGAATAGAGCAGGAGACAATGAAAAGACCATATGCGTCACATTGTATTGGATTAATGGCCATAATGGTGTAAGATAATGTTCTGCAAAGGCCCTCCTCTCTAACATCAGTCACTATTTTTATTCTCTTCTTAGAATCCCTCCCAACGTGCGTATAATACACCTGTTCATTTACTGAAACCCGCTTGTTGGACTCAGTAGGGCTGAAAAAAAAACGAAAAATAAAACTATAAATCCTTCTTTGTTCTGGTAGAGACTTAAAGATAAGTGCTCAGTGATGATCATAATTGCTGGTCTATAATTATCTAAGGAAATGTGTTGTGGAATAGACAGACGTTAACAAAAGACCCGTTTGAGAAGAATGGAGAGAGTAACGGTAATGTCCATGGGTATGAGTACACTTCTACTCATTTACAGTTTGTCTAAATTTGCAGTTGCTTTTGCACTTATCTGCACGTCCGTGTATTTGTGTAGTCGCAGAGTCAGACTAGATCCTTCACCGATCCCCCCCCGCATCAAACTGTTTTCCATCATCTCAACAACAGATGAGCTCTCCAATGAATTTGTCTACATTCTGTTTAAACACCGGTGTGATGGCCATTTTGACTATGACTCCTTCATTAGGTCCTGATCTCTGTTATTGACTAGCAGAAGATGAATTATCCGCTGGTGAAAAAAAAAATCAAAGTGTTTGAAATGGTAAATGGTACACTACAGTGGCCTATAGAGGAAATCTATATTATAAATTGCCTCAGTGCACAGTAGCTGAACCTCAGATAGCTCTGTCTTTGCGGTGGGTATGTCTTTGTATGCAGTGTGTGTGTGTGCTGAGTGAAACCAAAACATGTTTGGGTTTTGTGGGGTTCTACTTAGTGTTTCTACTCTGATATGGAGACAAATATTTGCATATTTTATGGTGGTAAATTTTATGACTGCATATGTGCGTGCACACACACACACACATTCTTGTATTTCTGTCCATTTTAAGACTTGCATTGACTTTCATTCATTGGGAAAGTCTACCCAAAGCCTTATCCCAAACCTTAACCATAACCAGTTAATGCCTAACCCTAACCACACTTCAAATATTAGCCGTAACTCAACCAGTTCCTCAGAAATCAGGTTCTGCCATATGAGGACTACTGGTTCTGACGAGGTCAGTGTTTATGCTAGAAAATGTCCTAAATAGGTAACAAATACAAGAACACACACACACACACACACACACACACACACACACAGGCACACGCAGACAAAAACACTTCTCATGTCTGTCCCTCTGCATGAGTCCAGTTCAAATACAAGTCATGGTAAACATGTAGGCATGTTTTTGTGACTGATCAGATCATCTCTTCTCTTTTTTCCCCTCTCTCTCTCCATCACACAAACACACACACACAATCACGGTCATTAGTGTGTTTACCTCCGCTTCTTTTTAGCATGGAGCGAAAGATTTCAAACATTTTTAATGAGAATTTGTGGGGAAGTTTTCAAAAAGCAAAAGTTTATCAGTGTGTAGTCGCCTCTAAACTTCTTAGTTGCCCTTAAATCGTGATGTCATCCTATAGAAATGCAATTAGACAATGGCTTTTAATCATGTCGAGTCAGTGGGGTGCCTAAGACTGCTCCTTGCATAGGCATCATTGATCAAGACACAGAATCACAAACAGCTTCACAACACTTTTTTTGTGCCACACAGAAGTTGGACATGAAGGTGGGCAAAGCAAATGTTCATTTGCTCTAGTTTCCTACATCTTAACTTTTGCAACAGTGACGGGCGGTAATTTAGATGCCTAATATCACCGTCATCTAATCATTTTTCTGCGAGACGCAAACATGTACATCTTTACCTGTAAGTAGCTGCGTGGGTGAGCGGACTTATCTGTTCATTGATCTCACTCATTATACCTGATTGAAGCCCCAGGCCTGCCCTAATTAGCTTAAAATGACCCCACACTAGACCCCCGTTTTTTACGCACACACACCGGTGCAGGTTTGATGTTGGAGAAATGAGGACAGATAAATGAAGCTCATTTGTTTAGTTGATGAATCAAGGAAAAAAAATGGACCAATTCTCAGGCTGTTTAATCATGGAATAGACTTTGTATTTACTTTGCCTGTGTGTGTGTGTGTGTGTGTGCGCACACAATGTGTGTCCCCATGTCCCATCACGCTCGAACACAGCTCATTAAGTTACAGAGATGTAATTCATTTGAGAGATGAGATGGACAGACAAAGTAACAAAGTTTTTTTTTTTTTTTCTGTCCTCCTCATATTAACTCGATAACTTTCTGTGTCCCTCTTGGCTTCATACGCCGTCTTCCTTCACAAAGAAAGATGCTGTGTCCAGGGCGGTGGCGGGGCCACATAAGGCATGATGAATTTGATTTAAAAAAGCAAAAGAAGAGGAAATTATGAACCAGGCACGTAAAGGTTGTTGGGTTTTTCCTTCCGTTCCGTTCGTGCCATGCAAATCAATCACACAAAGGAAATATTATTCTGTAATATAATGCCTCCCACTGAGACATATTGTTTGTATGTTGCTGTTTTATGAAGGTGTTTTCAAAAAAAATAAGCAAGAAAAAAAGCAATCTTTTTTTCCCCTGAACTCTCTCGGCTCTATCAGCACATCACTAAACAACAGAATAACAACTTAAATGTTTTGTACGCTGCTGCAGCACAGTCACCTCAACAACTAAATATCTTGTTTGCCGAGTAGGAATCCCTCACAATCAGGACACATTTATATATTTCTTTTGTTGGAGGAGTTTCAGTTAAGTATGGTAGTAAAGTAGGACTTCACCAGACTGCCGGCCACTGATTGGTCAGAGGAAGAGGCATGAGCGCGACGTCCGACGCAAGAATCAAGCCGAACAATGCCGAACTGTAGATCAGTTAAAACGACTTAACAATCCTAAATACGTGGGTTAATCTCCAACTATTCCCTGGGAAATGTCTAAAATGTCAATATTTAATATTTTATGGAGGAAGTACTGAACAAAATGTTTTATTTATTTAACTTATTGTAATGATTCAGTTACACTGAGAACAACTACACACAACTGCACACAACACAACCTAAACTGTGCCGTGCTGAGGCGAGTCGAGCTGGAACCAGGAAAAGCTAAATACACCAGACTCCTCTGTTAAATATTGCGATTTTAGACATTTCCCTGGTAATTGTTGTAGATTAACCCACGTATTTAGGATTGTGAAGTCATTTTAACTGATCTACAGTTCGGCATTGTTCGGCTTGACTGTGTTAATTCTAAGGTGTTTTTAAGTGTTGTTACCTGTAAGCAAACGTCCTTACAAAACATTGCCATAATGAAATACAGGCAAAAATTAAACATTTACATATAAAAAGGTCATTGAAAGGACATGGAAGTTTGCAGCATTGGGAATCTCTCTAAATTTAGATTTAGTAGCAGTGACAGCTCCTGACGTTCAGTGATATGACTACACCCCCCCAAAAATGATACATAGCCTCAGTTCCTTCAACATGTTAGATATACATATAGATTTAAAGGATACATTTTACTGTCAATGGGAGAAATTTCATTTCATCTTGCTGGGAAATGGTTGAAAAGCGTCTGCTGCAGCCTGGTAATGTAGTAGTGTGCATGCACGCTAGATGCAAGATAGGGGACTTCAATAATGGCAGCCAGTGATAAACAACCCAGCAGCATGCGTAGGAGAGTGTGTGATGAAAGGGTTCAGGGAAAAGAAGTCCGGCCATGCAGGAGCAGATGAAGGTAATTAAAGAAGCCATCATCAGCATCATTAATATGCTAGATCTGCTGTGGCCCACTGACTAGTCTAATGGAGAACATGTCATCATCGTCACCATTAGGGAGAGTCAGACACACATAAACACACACGGTCTTAATGTTGGGTCACGCCATGATTATCACCATTAAACCCAGAGTGAGAAGACCTGCTTAGGAAACGTCGTTCTCCCCTGCCATCGTACACACACACACACACGCACACGCTTGGATCTTTAATTCAAACCCTGTGAGTGATAAGTATGCATATTTAAGTGATGTCAGGCCTGTTGGGTCTTTTAATTAGACAGAATGAATGAATGTTTTATAAAAACGTGTTTAACAATAAATGTGTTCATTAATTTGATGAGAGGATGTGCTCTGATGAGCTGAGTGGAACAGAGTAATGGCTCAAACTCGGCTTCGCCGGTTTGATGGTGATGGTAGAAACACCCAGACTGCTTTTGATTCCGCCCCCACCCCCTCATCGTTATGTTCTCTTTTTTACCCAGAAAAAGTTCACTTTGAATTATGTTTATCCCACAGGGTTGGACAGTTTGATCTGTTTTAGTGCAAACGCACATTTGTCCTGTTCAGCTAATGTGCAACATGATCCCAGTGTGCAGTTCCATGGAGAATAAAAAAAAAGAAAAAAAGATGGAAAATCCATTAAGTGCACAAGTCCTCCCAACTTTGTTTTTTTTCTGTCTGCAGGTACGCTTTGTGGTTTGTCACAAAAGTAAATTCAGATATAAAAGTTGGAAGAAAAAAAAGAGTATTACTCCACAAAGTCCATCTTGTAGCCATTGTAACCAAAAAAGTGTGTGCTGTGGCCTGGACAACTCTGCCTTATTCTGATAAAATAAACTATCAAAATGATAAATACCGTTGAAGCAGCTGTAAGGATTCCACATCCTTCAGCAGCAGCCGCTCGCCAGTAAACTCATATTTTCTTGCGCGGACCTGAAAGGACCACTGGTTTTGCGAAACTTGTGTCCCAAATGCATTCTGTTGCCCCTTTTAGCCCCCATCATCTGCTAAAATATTTGTGCAACAAAACCAATCTAAATGTTAAGCAGGTATGCTACTTTACTTCCCCCCCACAACCACCACCCCCTGCTGCAATTGCACCTCCTTGTCCTTTTTTTCTCTAAATGTCCCCATCTCTCTCTCTCTCTCTCTCTCTCTCTCTCTCTCTCTCTCTCTCTCTCTCCCCTCTTTCTCACACACCCTTTCACTGCCTCCCTTGTCACAACATCAGGCCCGTGCTGTGATTTAGATCCCTACACCAGCCAAGCCAGTCAGACAGTCAGGGGGGGAGATGTTAATGTGAGACCACAGGTAATTACTGTCATTACAGCATGCCACATATCCTGTCATGGTGTGAATGTGCTTGTACATGCCCATGTGGAGGTGTGTGCAGACGCAACGTGAGTCGAGGTGTTTTTTTGTTTTTTTTTCCAGAGCTTTTAATGGTTTGATACAATTTTTTTTGTAGATAATTAATATTGGTGTATCAGCCTGCGGTTTTAGCCAATAAGTGCTTCACATGAAGATGCATCAAGGCATTAAACAACTTGAATGAAATCACAAACAACAGGGGATTCGCCGTATTTATTCTGTTGTTGGTAAAATTTAATTACAATTGATAGCCTGACTCGCTTGACTCCTTGGAATCGAATGATTTGCTTGATATGATTCCATTGTCCCCACTGTTTATTCGTCACCGCTGTTTCTGCTGAGCTGCAGCCGCTCCTTAATCAAATGGAATTAAAAGTGTAATTTGTCAACATGTTATGAAATTTTAATTATTGATAATGTGTCACTGTCATCACCACATCTTTCTG
The DNA here is from genome assembly GCF_019176455.1 of Solea senegalensis. NCBI lineage: Eukaryota > Metazoa > Chordata > Actinopteri > Pleuronectiformes > Soleidae > Solea > Solea senegalensis. The sequence continues at coordinate 24,405,808 of NC_058021.1, forward strand.
TTTGCCTCGGATAAAGTCGCTCCATCGTTTTGCAATATTGTGACAAATCAGACGTGGACCAAGTCACTTTTAACACTTGTGTTGAAATCAAAAAAAGAAATGTAATATATATTTATATATATCTTCAAATATGTTTTTTAAATTCATATGATTTTGAAAATATACATAGACACATAGACACATATGCAGGGATGCCATGATTTATCTCCCATAGCAGTTGATATTTTGACATTTTAGATTAATCAAATGACATTTTTGGAGACATAAATCATTGCCCACATATGAGAAACTTTTTCATGTTTGCCCAAGTCTTTGTTGGTTGATGGTATGGTATATCAAGGTGTTTCCATGGCGATAAGGGAAATGTGTCAGGATCCCCAGAGTTTAGGGCTGGAGAGGTCCTGACTGAATCTGCAGTTTGGTGTGCCATGGCATCCCTGTTTTCACGACCGTCTCCTCCTCCTCTGTTCAGACTTCTGGCTGATTCTGCTCATTCCCCACCCTTCATTTTTTGTCTTTAAGCACCTGCCTAATACATCACCCGGCTATTTATACCTGTGTCTGCAAATGCCGCCTATTTCAGCCCCAGTTATTCCCCATTTACCACATGTTTTTCTTGTGTTGCCATGATGCCTCTCTACAGCTTCTTTGCCTCCAATCCAAGCCACGACTTTTCACATACAGTTTAAACACCACACATGCTGCCTAGTCCTAATAAAGCAAAACATCATTTTTGAAGTTCTGGTTGAATTACCACTGTAACAATCAGTTTTGCATTTATGGTGGAAGTGCCTGTGTTTGTAAGGGAAACAGACTTAAAGCTCATCTTTAGTGGAAAGTAATAGTTTCCTCTAAAGGAAGCAATAAAACAAGGTGCAAAGGACTCAAGTACATATAAAGAAAATCATGGAGTGAAAGTTTTTTCACGACCAGTCCAGTCAGATGAGGTTTAGAGAAAGGAAAATACACCCACCATTTTATGTTGTAAATTGTAATATAACTGCTTGTGTTGTGATAGAGGATTTTAATGTGTATTGCAGGTGGATAAACTGCGGTCAGATCTGGAGGGGACACGGTCTGACCATGCAAACCTTCGCCATGAGAGCCAGCTGGTCATGACCAACATCAACCATTGGATGACTGAACAAAAGTATGAATACACCTGGGACATGTTCTTGCTTAAGAAAGCGTACTTCTAATCTGGTCTTTTAAAATTCAGACCTCAGATAACTCAAGTCCATTTTCTTCCAGGGCTGCCAGTGAAAAACTCACTGCTCAGATGAAGGCCCAAAACAAACTGCAGCTCATTGTCGCTAAAGAGAAAGAGTGAGTATTCATTTCAGTGGGTTTCATGCAAAGAGACACTGGTGGTTATCGTGCGTGTGTGCGTGTGCGTGTGTGTGTATTATGTGCATGTTTTGGAGTGTTTCAAGTGGACTCTCTGACCTGACAGTCTTTCTCCATGACTGTGTCATTGTGATTCATGCACACACACACACACACACACACGCACGCACGTGCACGTGCATGCACACACTGTCCGCACAGAGACATGGGCGTGACATATTCCTCTTTTCAGAGATCAAAGTGGTCTAGCCGTCTTCTGTCATCCCGCCCTCCTGCGGCGTTATACCTCCCTCAGCCCCTCCTAGCAGCACCACATCTGTCTCTGTCTGCTTTTTTTTTTTCCCCCTCTCTGGCTCTCTTAACTTACACACTGTGTGTGTGTGTGTGTGTGTGTGTGTGTGTGTGTGTGTTTGTTCTTTGGTTGACCTGCAGCAGTAGTAAAAGTCTCCATACACCTGGAACATAGGCTACATGAAAGTCTGCTCTGCAGAAAATTTCCCCCATCACACTTTTCCATACATTTCTACTTCTGTAATATAAACTGGTGTCATGTTATATTATAGTAAGATCAACATGTTTTTTGTAATTATTCAGGTGTATAACATGTTGTGACTCAAATTCATATCCTCAAGAGTAAGCGGCTGCAAGAATATACCATTCCATTATACTGGACCATGATGTGCTAGTTAAAGACGGCTCGGAAAAGAAAAACAAAGACGCCGCTGCAGTTGCCTGGTAGAATATTTTGTCTGCCATGTTAACAAGAGTCTCTTGATGATAATAGGCATCTGTCTTTTTTCCGTGTCTGCCTCTCCATGTATATTTTTTTTCTCCGCTCAACTCTGTCTCTGTATCTCCCCGGCTTTGTCAGACATCTTCAGGAGGCTAATGACACATTGAAGGTGGAGGTAAAGAGACTGAAAGAAGTGGCGGATGTGAAGGAGAGAGACATGGAACGCTTCAAGGTGAACAAGTGCAGAGTGGAGAAGCAATGCAATACAAATAGAAAGAGACGGGGATGACAAAAAGGTTTGTTTTCATTTTCTAATTGTTTGCAGGCCCACATGCGAGAGCGAGGCATCTGGCAAGATGAGAGAACGTGAGTCATCTACACGTGTGTCTGTGTGCGATTGCACATATGCATTGGTGTGCATCCACCAGCTGATCAGAGTTTAGCACTCACGCACAACAAAAGCGTTGCCCACCACGTTTCGCTCTTTCACACACAATCTATCCCGAACAAAGCTGATGATGATAATAACAGCAGGAGTGTCAAGTTGTGAATGAAACACCCCTTGGGCCCAGACACTTGTGTACGTCTGTGTGTGCGTGCGTGTGTGCGTGTGTGTGTATATATGTTTTATGTCTCTTCTCCAATCTGAATACATTATTCATGCTGTGCCTTTAACAATGATTACACTCCAATCAAGGGCCTATCCTCTCCTGCCTGCCACCCCCATGGCTGTCAAATAGCATTCATCAATAGAGACGAGATATATTTATCATGTTCATTAAGACAATGAAAATGAATGTGGCACAGATGGGATTGGGTGTCGGATAGAAGTGAGAAAGGCGGGTGTATGGGTGTTTATGGAGTGGGGGACCTCCCTGCAGGAGTGCTCCCCAGTACCCCCAATGTGACCCCCCCCCCGAGGTCACCCTCATTAACAACTTCCCCTCTTCCCTACCTCGCCCCGTGTTACACCCTCATGTTGCACCTCTCCCCTAACGAACCACCAGGCGCTGTTTCCAAAACGGATCAGATTTGTTTTGACTGGGGTAAATTTCCAATGCTATTCAAAGCTGTCAGTCATTTTAATGATATCATTAAGGGGCCACGACAGAAAGATGAATCGCTTTTCTTTGTCTTTCCTTCATAATTGCGAATGAGCCGGAGAGAGAGAGAGCGTGCGAGAGTGAGAGGCAGTTCATATAGACGTATGTATAAGAGGGCTTTTGATTGAGTGAATATAATAACATGGAATGAGATAAAAACAGTGAATGAAAGCCTCCTCCTTAGCGTCTTCTCTTTTCACTCTCTCCCATTTTCTTTATCTTCTTTATTATGAGAATTCCTAATTTATTTTATTTCATTATTGTACCCCCCCACACACACACACACCTACCTGAAATGCCATATGTATGAAAATCATACATCTATATAACAACAGATGTGTCATGATATTTGCATAGCAGCCACATACAGTACACTCAGTGTATAAATCTCATTATTGACGGCAAAGGGGGGCATCTTCGCAACGTCTCTCCACTCGCTGTATCAGTGACAACAATCAACAGAGTGTGAAGGTTTTGTCATTAGATATGCCTTTATTAAAAAAATGTATTATGGTTACACAGACCGCTGTTAGTGTCGCGGCTTCATGTTGTGGATAGATAGGTAAGGTTAGCAGATAGGTAACAGAAAGAAGGGGATAGGAAAATAGATTAAAAAAAAAAGGCTCAGAGATGCTCCTTATGTAACATTTGTAGTTTTTACTGGTTTCTTTCAGTTTCGCTGGCATACAACTGTACGACTTAGATCATAAAATTCTATCACAAGCTATAGCCGTATATCGTGACGTCCAAGCAAGTGTATGTAATGTAAATCCAAACAAATTGAATAGTTCTTCTGGATCTTTCATTATTGACATGTGATATGTGGAGTTTATCATTTAAATAAGCGTTTCCCAAACTTTCAATATAGTGACTGACTCTTTGAGGATGACAAACCACCACAACCCAGTTCACTATATAAATCATGACGACGATATAAATCATCTGACTGAAGATATGTGTTTTATTAAGTGAAATACAACTTCATTTTATGCATGTGTTACTGAAAACATCGAAAAACATAGAGTATACACATGTTTAATACTTAAAAATGAGAGGAAATACAGTTAACTGGATAATTTAAGTAAAATGTTAGGTAAGAAAATCCTGCAAATGTATCTGGTGACGCAAAAAAACTAATTGAGGTATCCTCCTCCAAACCATTCAGCTCTTGTATCAGGATTATTAACAATCAATCTGTTATTTGTCATTTAGAAGTAATGTATTAGTTTTTATTTCTACATATTTATGACTCCACTCACACTTAAAGTTTGATTGAAAAAGAAGGAAAAAAGTTATATTAAAGTGGTCATTTTGCAATGTTTGTGCTGTGCTATACTGAGAGGTGGTCCTAATAAGAGCCTAATAAGGGCTTTTTGTATGATACTACATTAGTTTTATTTATTTATTTATTCATTCATTTATTTATTTTTGTGAATTTGTGCATGTTTTGATCCGGTGTCTAAAAATAGTTTTATTATTATTGTCGCTATTATGACTTTTATTACCATAACAGAGCAGTAATGTAGAAATGAGATGATTGCGTACAATATTGAAATATTAATGAGTTAATGTTTTGAACAGACTGCGCACTAGTGTAACTCCAGCCAGAGAAAATGTAATTATCTTATTTTAATAGTTTTGCGCCTTAACAGTAATTATACTCTAGTCTCTAATTAATTGCAGATTGCAGTGAGCAGTGGAAGCAGAGAGTGATGCCGTTTGCTGCCGGCAGCATTGACTCAGTGAGTGTCTGACACTACCATCTGGGGGGGAAGTGCTCATAAAGCATCAGGCTTCATCAGCTGCACCACTAACTAACCCAGAGATCACAGCAGAGAATTTGTACAAACACTGATTGCTAAAGTGACAGAGAGACTGAAAGAGGAGATAAGAGGGAGACTGCGTGAGAGCAGCATCAAGTCTTGCATAAAATTTACAGCAATATGAAGGCAGTAAATAAGAAAGATGAGGGCAAGATTGTAGCTGGAGAGGAGCCATGTTTATTGCCTAGTTTAGAGAGCATGGCAGCTTGGCTTCGACACTAATGACTGTAATTATACACACACTGATTGGGTTAGGCCGCTAATTACACACAACCATGTTTGCGTGTAAACACAGGAACACATGTTTACACAGGCGTCGCGCCAAGTGCTCAGCGCATCGCTGCCTTCTCACATTGGGTGCATAAATCTCGCACAGTTGTCTCAGCGGCGGTGATGTTTCATGATCTGCTGAAGACCACATTACCACCGAGGAACAGGCTTAAATCATGTGAAGAATCAGTGGAGATGTGGCACTTTAGATTTTATGGAGTTGGCTTGTGCTTAAAGTTTATTCCTCATATTCACCCCCCCCCCCTCACTGTTAGCAACAGGACATTTGTGGAGCTCATTTGCAATTCAAAACATCAAAGGAAAAATTCAGCATTTTGCCTTATTAATCTTCCTTGTATCATCATTATAGTGTGAAATTAAATGTCTGTAACGGTCAGTTGCAATTATGTTCAGTTTATGAATATCATCTACAGAAAATTAGGTTTCTATAAAAATGCGTTCACTGGCCAAACTAAATGAGTTTGCTGTTTAATAGTGATTCACATATTAATGTTTACATATTCACTGATTTTATTTGTTCATATCAATTTAAAACATTTTGTATGTAGTGTTTAGTGTGTAAATTAAAGTAATTGTTGAGTGACTTAAACACCTTTCTTTAAAACAAACAAAATATAAATGTGCTGTCATCGATCCTCTCTGAAAACCAAACAAAAGCCAAGAGACTGTTCAGAGAGTAGCCTGGATTACATTTCAGCCAGTGGTGTTAACTGTCACTATTGTTCACATTGTTGTTTTTTTTATTGTGTCTGGATTGAGGTTTACCACATAAACTCTTAGAAAGACATGGGAGCTGAATCGTTTCACTAATAAACCTCGTAAACTTTTCAGACAAAAATGTCACTTCACATATTAGCGTCTCCCTTGAGTTCCTCCATGGTTCTTAAATGGCCTAAGTTTGGGGCTAACGGGGCCAAAAGTTTGCGTATATGTGTGTGTCTCTGTCTGCTCACCCACTATCTACGATGATGCATTTATCAAGAGTTCCAATGAGTGCGTGCGTTGTCTCAACTGAAGCAAAGCGGGAGCCTCTTCCCATCCTTTGTTCTGATAGAAAATCCTAGCCTGCTCTTTTACAAGAAAATTAACATTGAAGAGGTACAGTGGTACTTTAATGGGCTAAGAAGTCTTCAATAAAGAATTTAGAAGGTTTCTTCTGAATGCTAACTGGACAGGTTCACTGGGGCATGAAAGAAAGAGCGTAAAGCGGGGGCAGCAAGCTCCTCAGCCCATACAGAACACCATTATCCATCGTCGTTAATTTAATAGACATTCCTTAGTCAGCCCTGAGTCTGAAGATAACAGACCAAACATTTGTTTGTCATTTCCCAAACGTTTTTAATAAACAGTTAAAATCTTAAATGACTTCTTGTACTCCTAATGTTCCCTGGCTGCTGTGGTGTTCGTTTTGTTTTTTTTTTATTTAGTTTAATATGCACTTTCATATATAATTTAATGATTCCTGGAACCCATTTGCTCACCCATCTTTGAGTTTAGTAATAAGTTAAAATGAAGACGGTTATAATGAAGATGATGTACGCCGACGTCGTTATGCCCCAGATTTTCAGTGACGTTTGATTGAAACTGTTTTTTTGCACAAAACTGTACACTGGAGTTTAAAAGTTTGCCATGGTTGAGGCAAGTGTAATATGCTTTGCATGGTGAACTACAAATGAGCCAGCTTTTATTATTCTATTTTCTTATAGTACTGCAGGTAAAAATGTCAAAGTGAGCTTCTGATATTTATTTATGTGTGTGCATGTGGATATTGTGTTACAGCATGGAAAATCAGACTTTTGTGGCTCTGAACCTCGGCAAAATTGAGCAAATGCAGACCAGACTGCGAAGCAACCTGGAGGCCATTGCAATGCTAAATCAACAAGTAAGACACACACACACACACACACACACAGACACACACGCCAGGGCCTGACAGTCCTTTTACTCGGCAGATGGAAACACACACCTGCACACTGGCCCACATGCTGTTGAGCTCACACAGAAGAGGAAGCTTTCATGCGTCCAACTTCAAACACACACGCGCACAGGCGCGCAGAGACATCCATTTCCTCTTCCTGCGATAAAAGTGAAAGTCGGCAACTGGGTGGGGGTGTGTGTCTTTGTGTGTGTGTATACACACTGTGTGGGGAGGGGGGGGCAAATTGTATCAGGAAAAAGCAGTGACGTGTCTCTCCACCGGTAAATGATTTCCCTTTCATGCAACTGAGAGAAGGATGTATATCAATACAGCGGCGCTGATCTCTCCATGACAGCGTAGGGAAACGGCCCGCTGTGATAAAACAATGTGGGGGTAAAGAAACACAGAGGAATTATTCCGAGGAAACGCTGACATTTTTTTAAAACCGTGTTGAACTTCACAAGAGTCAACAAATCACCAAAGGAGAGACGAATCAAAAGTGCTCCTCCGCGCCCTCAGTTCTCCAAAACTCCGGGGCCTGGGGAACGGGCTCACCTGACTTTTGTTAGTTTGTGGAAATGGCGCGCTGATTGACGTCATGCAGACGGAAGCTGGTACTTGTTGAAGTTTTACACGTTTGCGACGTTCTGTCGGCGGAAAAGCAAAATGGCGTTGGGTGCATCCTTTTAGACGGAGGAGCGGTGGAGGAGAGGAAAGCGAGAGAGATGTTGTTTAACAGGTCAGGTGTGTAATAGCACCTCTTAATCTCTAGTGTGAATCATTACACACATCGATCCAACATGGACACTCTACACTCTACACACACACACACACACACTCACACAAGTATAAGATCAAGAGTTGGAAAGGATATAGACAGTTGATTTTCACTTGGTTATATCCTTCACTGCCAACTGGACACACACTGCACTCAACAGTAAAGAAGCTGAATGGACTGGTGGTTTTAGTTTTAGTACATATATATATATATTGTGTGTTTATAAACCAGAGTTTGTGTCTTGGCTTTGGTTTAATCTCACTAAAATTCCAAATTTGTTTCACACTTCACTACTTTCAGCAGACTCGCTAAACCCTGATTAATACAGCAACAAAAATGTCCTCATGTCTAATTTTATGCATATCTTTTGACACCGTGTGCCATATTTTAATTTGCGTACTTTCGTTTTATTATGTGGTGTTTTGTATTTACTATATCGTTGTACTTGGTTGATTCCCCCCACCCTGTATTTTATCTTTTTCTTCTTTCTTTCTTGTCCCTTTTTAACCTTTTTACTCTCACAAAAGCCTTTCTAGGGATGGGTGTTGCATGTTAGCATCTGCTATTATCACTGTCTGTGTATGCTGTCCCTAACAAATAAACAATAATAATAATAATAATAATGATAATAAACTGTTTTTAATACTGTTTCTTTCTCATTCACCCGCAGGGACATACTAACACCCACTATACTGCACACACACGCTTGATTTCCCTGTGACTGTTGAGCAAATTTCATGCAAACTTTTGAAATGTCACACAAAATTAAATGCAAATTAAGTGAATATCTATCGACTACGATGAAGATCAGAGAATAAAATGAGATTCTTTCAAGACTTGATTAGCTTTAGGTAAGCTGTTCAGGTTTTTTTATGATGTCTTTCATGCGAGGATTAAAAACATCTATGAGGTGGTACGTGGAGGTGAAGATGGACAGGTTAGACATAAAACTGAGCCGAAACATTATTAAACCAATTAAAAAAAAAAAACTTTTGTTCATAGTATGTGGACACTTGCTCAAAGTTTCGGTTCAGCTTTTCAACCTCTGTAGTTTCCATAATTAAAATTAAAATTCCGAGCTATTCAGAGGAAAAAAAACGCAAACATGCTCCTGCAGCATTAACCCTCCTCGTGTCTCTGTCTTTCTATCTCCCCACACACACACACACACACACACATTCTTTTGATCCACATGCACACTAGTTCACCCGTATGTGAAGGTTGAGGAGACAAGCTGTGATTTTAATTTCACCCCCACCCACTTCCCTCCCTCCTCTGCAATTAGGAAAGCATCCAGAGCCACCAAAGAGCGGGGAAATTAAACAGGTCCCTTTGAATATACAGTTAATTATAAATGTCAGGTTCAGTTTTCTTTTTTTTTTCCTAGCGTTTTTTATCAGGAGCACATTATATGATACTTGTTGTAGATAGTAAATATGCTTTAAGGACAGTTTTCACTACCAGCTCTGTGAGGGTGAAACATCAATGCCAGCTTTTTCCTTTTTGTAGTCATTAGATGTAATGTGTCTGTGTGTGTATGAGTGTGTGTGTGTGTGTGTGTGTGTTCAAGGATGCTTTTGTGTGTCCGTCTCATCTCCGTTTGTGTTTCCCTCTCTTTCACACACACATAGGTAATGCACACATGGTGAGACATGTTGATGTGATGTCATTCTTTAACCTCAGTTTTCTCTCTCACACACACACACACTAAAAACAGGTGCATATGTCTGCCACTGCTATTACTTGACGAGTCTCTTTGTGTCTCCGTCCTTTAAGTTCTTATTCTCTTTCCTTCCAACTAAAAATACATTATCTTTTAGTCTTTTTATCCACCTTCTATCTGTACAATTTTAGACTGGCATATTTTTGCATGCAATTACCAGGGTTTACAACAAATACAATGTGTTTTCTTTGTCGCTTTTTAGCTCACTTTCCTCCCCGCTTTTACACAGCAGTCCTCGCCGAAACATAAAACACCCTCAATTTAGCTCGTCTGTAATTGTGTTTCAGGGAGCCCAATCATGTTCTGGCGATGTGTGATTTGTTTTGTGTCATGGATGATTTTGTGTCAAATAGAAGTCTAATGATCGCCCAAATTGGTTGTTTTCATGTAGAAATTTACACCGTCGCATGACTCCCACTTGTGACCATTTCAAACTGTGAACTCAATACTCTCCTGAAACCGCCCCCCTTTGCAATTTTCCATTTGTATTTCTGTTTCAACGGGCATGAAAGCAACTGTGAAAGATGAATTAAGCCTCTAATGGCATGTCAGCTACTTCATCAACATGGAAGCTGTTGACTTTTGATGGTTAATATTTATTGGCAACATCAAATTAAGTTTTGCAGTTTTCTTGATTTAACTAAACAAGTGTGATGTTTTAACTTCCTGGCGAATACCCCCCCTCTTTCCTTACTGCCTCAAAACATTGCCGTTCTATTTATCATACGTCTCTCAATGTCTCGTTCTTGTTCTTTCCAGTTAAACGCCGTCAGCGGGGAGAATACACAGTTGCGCAGGCAGCTGGAGGTGGAGAGGTCCATGCGTAGAGAAGCGGAGCGACGGCTGCCTCCTCCTCTCAACCCACAGCACTGCTCTTCCATCCACCTCCCCGTCTCCCTCGTAGCCCTCCCGCCTCCTCTCTCCACCTCCTTCCCTTCATCCCCCCGTCTCCCTAATCCCCTGGGTTTGGACCCAGCGAGAGGCCACACCAATGGGAGACTCACACAAACCAAGCTGAGTACAGCTGTGCCAGAGAAACCAGGTGAGTCCCAGGCTTTGTCTGAAGCCTTCTGGATGTCTCCACCACTCTCGGAGACGCATGGTCTGGGAGAACAAGCCAGGATCTGACCAAATGAAGCCCCCTGAAGACTTTGACCTGTCATGACTTTTTGACCTCAGCCTTCTCACTGGGGAGTGAATTCAGCAAGAGGTTAATGTCCTGCAGGTCAAAGTCAAGTCCCCCGGTGCTTTTTGCCTGAGGGGGCCTACAGAACCAGCAGATGATGGAATTTACTGAAATCGTCAAAAGTCAAGTAAAAAAAAAAAAGAAACACCTCTTCCGCTCTGCCATGAAGAGATTTACTCTGAGATTTACGACTAAAAGAAGCAAATGGTTTCATTCTCAAAATGTTAAAACACATCAGACAAAGGTACAGTCGTAATACTTCTTCAAGTAATGACCTTGTTTTGTGACAAAACTGGAGCACTAAGCCCTTTTTTTTTTCTTTTTTTCTCTTCATTGACTGCACCTAACAGTGAAAACTCCAGCAGTTTTGATGAAGATTTAAATTTATCAGTCGGCAAACGAACTAAACAACAAAAGGCGCTTATTCCCATGCACTGAAAGAAAAAATCTGTTGAATTTACATGAAAAAAGTATGGACATCGGTTGCACACAAAAAAATCATGTTATGCCAACATGAATATTGCACATAATAAAATCATGTTACACCATAATGAATATTTCCTTTTTACTACACCTAAGAATTTTACATTAGACAAATATGATTTCATCATGCAATTATCCCCAATTTGTTCACATTTAACAAACAATAAAATTACATTTTAGTAGCACAATTATTTCATATCATTATTACGTGATTGCAATTGCATTTTTATTATGCAATTTGTGTCATTTTTTATGTTTATTATACTATATTTCAATTAGAATTTACCAAACATACATTAAAATTAAATGTACATAATTTAGTATGATGTACATTGTTTAGTTGCCAACTGATCAATTAGTCACTGATATGAAAAGCAACGCAAAATTCATCAAACACAGGACACTTAACACAAATTTGCACTTCAACCCTTTTATTAATTCAACTAAAAAAATATATCTTTAGAACAGTGCAAAAAGTTGATAAAGTTGAATTTCATCAACTTGAACGGTCATTAACTATTAACTGAGCATTGACAAAATCTAACATTTCGGTGTCTTATATCAGCAACTTTTCAAAGATGCTCTAAGCCTTTTAAAGTGCTCTCCAAGACGCCCTAAAACAAGACCTAAAATCAGTGGCTATCTATTTTGGGACTTTTTTTGGGAAACAGAAATGTCAAACAGAGCAAGGTACCGCATAAACCCACTCTCAAAAAAAAGAGGAAAACAAAGGAACCCGACTTTACAAGGTTATTATTACAGTCCCAGGCAATCTCTGTATGCTGCTCTTTAAAAAAAAGACAAAACTAAGGCAACGCGAGAGACTTAGGCGCTCTCATAAACATATATAACAAAATTTGCAAAACAGAAAACTATGACATTTTCTAAGATACCATCTGTATTCAAAGAGTTGGATTTTCAGGGCCTGAGCCCTTTTTGACAGCACTTTGCCTTCCAACTCCATTACAACTTTCTGTACCACCTCAAAGGTGTATCTGAGTTGAGGAGAGTAGTCCAGGTTTAAGTTGTAAATAGGGCCAAACAGCATGGCAACCGCCACTCCAACACTTGGTAGGTCGACCAATATGGCCTGGCCTTCAAGGACCACAAGGATGTCCTCTACCTCACTACCGCCATTTTGCCTTATGAGGAAAATTCCCACCGTGGTGTCCCCGATTCCGTCCTGGATTGCAGCATGGTCTTCACTCTACAGGACAGACAATAATTTCAATTAAGTTTTATAGGAGCAAAATATGACCAATCACCACCTGAAGGGGAAGTAGAAAGGTTTCAAAGCATTGTTACACACACATTCACAACAAGCATTGTTACACACACAGCCGGGACTCAAATTATCAACTCAAATAATCAACAAAACACTTGTCCTTGTAAAGTAATCTAAATTCTGCTGTCAATGATACATTAGTTGGACTCACCTCATATTCCATGAACAGGTGTGCTGGGTCCTCGTGAAGATATACGCACAGTCCCTTTATGATTAGTTCTCTTACAACCTCAGTGTCCTCACTCTGGAAAGAGACAGTTACTTTATTAACAGGTTTATGCAGATTTTCCAAATCAATTTGACTCAACGAGGCCAAGGATCAAACCTATTAGGTTTCTTTATGACAGTATGGAGTGTCAAATCACAGGTACGTGTGTAAAGTGAAGTATTCACAATATATGTTGTGAAGTTTAAATAAAATGTGTGTAGATTACACTACTCACTGTAATCTGGCGGACACTGGAAGGAAAGGAGTCTGGAGTACATAGGAGAGGCAATTATGAGAATTCACATGCAAACTTCAGAACAAATATGAATCTTTACTATGTGTTAATTGGCTCACAGATAAATGTTTATGGTTATTGGGTTAACAGAATTATACTGTTTTTAAAACCACATAGACACCTCTGGTCAATTTGACCCAAACCATCTTAAGGATAAACATGTTACCAGGGGTTAACAGAGGTAGTGGGATAACTGTTCAAACTCTATATTATATTACATTTATCATTCTATCATAGTTACTCACACCGTTTACCTGACACCCACGCTTTATTTCTCCACTTTGACTTTCAGAGCACTGGCGATGCTTTGTTTTAATTAAACAGTCGGATTCCACTAGTCCACACCAGTTCTAAGTTAGTTGCTAGACGCTACCTGAGGCGACCCGACGGCAGCGACGCGCGAACGGGGACCTGACGCCGACCGCCGTTACCTGTTCCCCTCGACCGGCTCACCTTCATTCCGGACACCGCCACGCCGAACACCGCGGCCGACCGGTTTACACAATAGTCTCCGGGGCTGCAGCTGGATGGATGCTACTCGGTTTATAGCCCACAGGCTGCAATGTGCCGGGCGCGTGACAAAAATGACGTCATATACTGTGTCGGGCCGGGCGCGTCAGGTCCAAGCTCTGAATTTTTGAAACTTTGTCGGATGCGGCGCGCGCAAACTCGGATGCATGGACGTGGAAAAAGTCTTCTGTACATACAATGTCTGTGCGTGGGGCTTATTTAACAGCAAACACCACAGATTCACTTTTACTATATGTCAAACTCCCATTATAAATGACAAAAAGTAATTGATATACCGCACATTTCACACTACACAAAAACACGGTGTGCACAAATTTCAATGAATATCGTGAGAAAGCATATACAGTTCTGTTCCAGGCATTAGCATAGCACTAGCTCGCGGTAGCTAACGCTAGCATTAACTTTGACTTGCTCGATGCAGATTAAAACGTCCTGCTTAGTGAAAACAACGATTCTGAAGTGATGTCTCCCACTTCCTAACGATAATTTATTAGAGTGAATTAAATTTACCTTAAGCAGATGACTCGTTGGTGCTTGCAGCATCAGTGGTGAAATGGCAGACCCCAAAATATTCCCTCGTTGAAAGTTTCTCGATAGATGGGGTTTCCTTCCACTGCTCCAAGGGGGCGGAGGAAAACCATAACTATTTCATTTGGTATTAACATGATTTAGATATGTAGATGTAACACCGCTGAAAATTAAGTGTGATCTTCAAGATTGGCATATGTTTTGAAGGGAAACAGAAATATTTCATGTTATTTATACAAGCTTAATATTTGTAAATTGAACAACTCCACTTTTCCCCTTTTTTCAGTGTGCTGATGAATGTGTCCTTGTCTTGTTTTGGATACACGAGAGACTGCACATCATCAGCATCCACAGACGGCTCCGTGTGAATGGCTGTAACAGTCTGATTGCACTGCAGCTGTGTGCCATGTGTCCACGCGGTGAATGTGGCCCTGTGTCGTCGTATGGGAGGACTTTTTGTGTGTCCGTCTGCCTGCCCGTCTTTCTCTAAGCCCCCGTGGGGTGACTGTGTGTGCTTGTGTGTGATTGAGCAGTTTGGATGTTTAACGTTGTTTATGTTTTATATTTTGTTTTACTATTTAAAAAACTATTTGTTGATATTTTCCCGTTTCTTTGTTTGAGCCCCTGTGTTGTATTGGCAGGAAAATAAAAACAGATACATCTGTAAGTTGTCACACACACACACACACACACACACACACACACACATCAGTAAATATGCCAATAGTATTTTATTTTTGCCAGCTTTGGAGACTTTAGCGCTGCATCATTCTTAAACCTTTACATGACTGTTAAGATACACAAAGATGTGGACACAGGTAAGAAACTTACTCAGCTGCAAAACCATTAAATAAATGATCAACAATGTCGTTTAAAAGCAAGTGTAATGGAACACACACGTACTGTGTTTATCTGCTCTTTCCATGTGTGTCTTCAGGTGACTCATGCCTCTTTTTAAAGGCTTGCAAAGGTTGAACAAGAGCACTGCTCATTTACGCAAACAAAGCCAAGTGAAAGAGGTATGCAAATATGTCAACTTAAACATGCTCTGATAATGAGAATCCTGGGGTGAAAAACAATTGGCCGTTCACGCTCATTGTCCCACCACTGTCCCCCGCACTCTCCCCCATCTCAACCTTTATTTATTTCTTTCTTTCTATCGCTCATCAGTTCTGTATATACATAGCCGTTGTTTAGCTGTTTAGGATGTCGTACATTTTAATGATTTCCCACTGAGCTGCGTGTCCTTGTTAGCTTGGTTTTACTCATCTGCCATGTCACACTCAAAAATTCCCCTCTTTTATGTGCAAACGCACACGCGTGCACCCGCTCACACATCCACGCGCATTTATATTCCTTCGCAAAACTCGCGCGCGCACACACACACACACACACACACACACACAAACACGCACGAACACACTTGCACAAACGGCACAGTCATTAAAAATGAAACCACAGGCTTTTTGAAAACTCCCAGGACTGAGGGAAAAAGTCAGCAGCGCAGCGGTGAAAAAAGTCCCCCTGGAAACAATGAGGAGAATGATCATTTGTTGTTCTTGAAAACCCAGTGAGGTTTCACAGAGGTTAAGCTTCCCTTTGATGTGTTTTTAACTCGTTTCAGCTCTGTGGAGGGATTAGTCAGCCTCTTACACACACAGACACACACACACACACAAACACAAATGCACACGTTCACACACACAAGCACATACCGACTCTTAATTTCAACACCACTTTCTCTCACAGACAGAAAGCACAGAACGGGCTCCTTCCTAACCTAATTTCATCAAATGAGTGTGCGTGTGTGTGGTACTTCACTGCTGTATGTGTGGTCCCTGGAAATGTGTGGTAAACCAGCGAAATATTGCAAGTCAGTATTTTCTTTTTATCCCAAATTAGTGTCTGGCTGTTGGTGAACAGTGTGGGCCCTCAACCACGAGAGACGCTGAGAAAGAGAGACCGAGTATAGCTGTTGATCATCGTGGCACTCGTTACAGTGTTTACAAGGTATTATTTGATCCTTATTTCACGATGCAAATGGCTGGGGTGGTGTGGGTGTGGGTGGGTGTGTGTGTGTTATCAACTCCAGTCTGGGCCTCCCTGTAGGTCTCTGTGTGGTTGCCCGTGCTAGTAATCACATAAAAAAGCTCGCCTGTGTTTGCAATTGGTTCCTAGCGTTTGTTTTGACTAACTTAGATTAAGAGAATTGTTGAAGGTGGACCACACCGGGCCATTCACAAAGAGCTTTTGCAATAAAATGAATCCCATCGTGAAAAGTTATTTATATACTGTTGTGAGGTCATTTTATTTGTTTGTTTGTTTTTTAAATCACAAATAAGTCATTAGGATTGATAATATGAGTTTCTTGCTTGATTTGATTTGATTTGACTCAATTTAAGAAATAAAGATACACATTTATTATGTGACTTTAGCAATACTACTGATAAATTATAACTGCTTTGACAATTAGCTCCCTGTGTAGAAACCTGATCTAAAAGCAGTAAAAATAACTACTACCTTCTTTTAGTTAATATAAACCACACAGAGCGCTGGATTATTAAAATACACTCTTATTTCAGTCATATCGGTCATATTAATTTGTGACAACGTACATGTCTGGAAATACCTGGAAAAGTCCTTGTGTCTTTGTGAATAATGTTTTAGCTGTGAACAGCACGGCATTGTTGCCAGTGTTGGAATAAAATAACTTTTAGTGGAAGAGGCATTTCTGTCACACCACACACAGAAAAAATGACAGAGCAGCAAGAGAGGGTGAGAAAGAAAGAAAACTGACAGGAGTGCTGGCAACGTGTCTCCTGCAAAAGTGAGGTCACTCAGAAAAGAGGAAAGGAGAGAAAGGGAAGGAAAACAGCCATTCACACAATGTTTCACTTTTTCAAAGGTGGGTTGTTTTCTTTTTCTGTTATGTGGTTACTTTTTATAGACTGTGCACCCGCAGTAGAGCAAAATGCTGTTAGCTTGGGCCAGTTGAGTCTAAGCTGTAGCATAGAATCAGCACAAGCACAGTTCTCCATACGAAACTTTCAGCAGCTTCGAATTCAAACGCCACAGTGAGTCATCACATTCATATTGGATTCATTGAATTTGAAAGGATAATATTCACATAAACATCCCAGTTCTGCCACATACTGTACATAATAATCCAAAAATGCATAAAGATAACCAATCGTACTTTTAATATGTAGGTAGAATTAGATAAAGACAGTACAAGTGTTTAACAACACTTATTTGGTGCATAATATCTCACACTGGAGTCCAAGTACAACTCTGAATAGCTGAGAAAATGAGAATACAGTGGCTCTTCATTAGGCTGTCTGGCTGACTGAACTTTGTTGTTGGCAGAATAATGATTTTCTCTTCATTGAGTTCATCATTTTTCTTAATATTTGGCCAAATGGCAATGCAGACAGTGGTTGAGAGATGGAGAAAGGAAGGAGGTACGGATAGAAAGCACTGTCTGCACAGCACCCAGAAGAACTGGATAGAAAACAGTTTGAAATGAGCTTCAACGAAAATGCTCGACTGAGCTTAAAGCTGTAGTAGACGAGTTGTTAGAACTGATTGTAATGGAGACGGAAAAATGACACATCTGCATTTTAGTGGTTCCTTATAAGTCTTCCCTTCCAAAACAATTAAGAGAATAGCATAGTGTTGTGTTCACACAGTGGTTCGTGTTATGACACGGCACAACACCAAAGGAGGGGTGGAGTGGCTCAGTGGTTAAGGCCCTACCTTGTGTACCAAAGACATCACGGTCGCAAGTTCGATTCCACCCCTGGCTAATTGTACTTGATTCCATTGTAAGTCGCTTTGGATAAAAGCGTCTGCTAAATGACATGTCATGTAATGTAATGTAACTCGAAGGAAAAGCATTTGTTTCCTTACCGGTATCAACTAGTGCTGCATTTATACTGCAACGACCACACAGGAACTGGGACAGTCCTGGGAAAGTCCTCCATGGCCTCCTAAACTATTGAGTTAGTGCGTCACCACCACAGAAAACGTGCAGCACTAAGTCTACGCTCGTCATAGAACAAAAAATGGAAAAGATTTAGTATTAATAATGTAGATTTGTAAATAACAATGGAAGTCGGTGTGAATTTTAGAATACTGTTGGCCCTTTTGTAATCTCTCTCTTGCTTATTTTTACTCTTACTGTCTCTTTCCAATTGCTTTGTACGGAGCCCCAGACATGGCATTTCATATACTTTTTTACTTATACTTTCTTTATACTAAATATAAAGTGTGCACAAATGAATATTTGGTAAAAATATGACCGATCCGTTCTTTCCCCCCATGTCATGGCTGGACGTCCATAGCTTTGTCTTCATAAATGGACAGCATCACAAACAATCCTCCCCCATTTTACAAGAACAATCAATACTTTTTTGGAATGTATATAGATATTTTGTGAAACGTTCCCGTTGAAATATGTGAAAATAAGCCATTAATACAGCATCATACAATACTAGCAACTCTCTTTAGTGAATATCATTTGTCTCTGTATAAAGGAACTATATACCTCATCCTCAGAGTGTATTATAATGCCTGAGAGTGAGGTTTAGGACAAAATAGGCGACATATGACGGATCTCTGTATTTGTTTTGCCGTCTCCTAATGGGAAGTTGACCATCAGGCCAATGTCTCAAAAAGTTGTGTTCCCTCAAGGAGTAAAGCTAGAGGTAAAAGGGAGTGGGAAAAAAAGGTACAGTTTAAGAAAGTAGGAAGCCCAGAGGGAAGAAGAGATTACCAGACAATTTGAGGGAGAGGAAAAGAGAAGTTGTAATGAGGGAGAGACTGAGGGAACGTTGTTGGGTATTTAGGGAATACTTTTAGAAATAAAGGGGAAATAGCAAAGTGATGAACAGATGCAGAGTGAAACCAAAAAAAATGACAGGAAGGAGTGTGCAGTGTGTGTGATTCAGAGTGGTTAAAGATGAGAGAAAGGAGGAGGAAGAGAGTGATGGGACATTTAGGGAAAGGTAGTGAGATAAAAAGAGGAGGGAAAAGAAGTGGAAGGTGAGGGATGCCTGAGACGGAAAGAGTGAGCAATGGAGGAATGAGGCAGACGCTGGAGATTCAGCAAAGGTAGAGATGGGAAAAGAGCAGAATGAGAGAAAGAAAGAATGAGAGAGTAGTGGGAGATTTAGGGTATATGTGGAAGAGAGAGTGCCAAAGAGAAGCATATTGTCCTTATCGGCCTGCTCCAGAAAGCCTGCTCCCTAATGGGGCCAGTGTGAAGGGGAAATGAGGACTAGGCCTGATGCTACCTGATTAGCCATTGACTCAAATACACATCAAAGGTATGAAGGGAGGGGAAGGAGTGCAAGGTGCATGTGTGTGTGTGCGTGTGCGTGTGTGTGTGCGCGCTCGTGGGCAGAAGATGAGTCACCTTCACCTCCTTCATTGGGACCACGAATGAAAATCACTCTCACTTTCCACACACACACATATATATACACCGACACATGGCCATTTTCTTCAACCTTGAAAGGGAAAGCTTCTCTGAATAAGGTGATCCTCTGAATGGGGGTACGGGGGAGACGGAGGGGAGGGGAGGAGAGGAGGAGTGGTAACTAGACAAAAAGGCGGTGGTAGGCGGGGATACGGTGGAAAGGGGAGGGAGCAGGGGCGAGGAAGAAAAAGGAAGGGAGACATCAAAAAGAGTCATCATGTTCCATATTAGTCAAATAATGAAATTTGCCTTTTAGCTCATGACATCTGGAGACAGCTCTGTTAGTTTTCACCCAAATTACAGCAGGCCAGACTGTGTCTTCTGCTTAATACCTCGGTACAAAGCCGTCCACACACACACACACAAAAAAACCACACACACATCCAGAGCGATCAGTGGCACAGCAGTGACCGTTTGGTGTTTGAAATTCAGCACTCTCTGAGACCTATATCCCCTTTCTATTCTGCACCCTGAATTCATTACTGTCACACACACTCACACATCTATAATCATATTCATCATACTCACAGGAGACTCCCCTCCATCTTTGCCTAAATTTCTATCCAAGGTAGCCCCAATATGGCTGCTGATGACCTTCATTAGTCTCCCCATTTCTTTCTCCTCCACAGCCTCCCCACTGCATTCATTCCTCATCCCTCTCACACTGTGTTTGTTCACAGATGCGCCATCTTTCTCCATTTTGTTCTCTTATTTCCACACAAATTCAAGCGTACATATATTTGTGTACACTTCTCTTTGCCTCTCCTTCTGTTTCTCCCTCTTCTCTTCTTGTCTTATCTGTCACTCTCTTCTCTCTTCTCTCCCTCACTCTCTTCTGTTTCATTAGCATACAGAGTAAGAAGATGGCGCTGGGGGTAATCTGTGCGAGTCGCCGGTGACAAAATGGAGGGCGTCATCAGAGGTCGCGGTGCTGTCATCAAGCACCAAACCTCCACTGATGTCTGCCTGTCACACGCTCACGCTCATGCATGCGCCGCACACATTTGCCGAGCGCGCGCGTGCGGGGGGGGCGGAAGAAGGAAACATGTATCCTTAATCAGGTGTGACACATCACAGCGTAAATGCTGCAATCTCACCTGACAGCCATGTACACACGCGCTGTGTTTCGCGACGTGGACCACAGCGACGGAAACGGACATTGACAGGTATCTGAGTATATTCTGAGATACACTTTACAGCGGCTTTAATGAAAACAGTCGGTTATTTTGTTCTTGGTGCGTTGAATTCACCGGGGCTTTAGCGGATGTGGCTGCGGCAGCTGAGACTTTGATGACTCTCATACCTCACCCAGACTGTCAGGAAGTTTGTTTTTTTCATCTTCATGTGGCACTGATAATCAGTTGAGTAGACTTTTGATTTAAAAAAAAAAAAGAAAAAAAAAAGCCTCTAATCATTTCACTGACATCATTTGCGGAGAAATTTTTACAATCCTCTCAGAACAACAATTTAAAAATCAGTGCTGTCCCTGCCACAAAACATGATTTCAGGCCCTTAGTAATGTAAGATGTAGGTAAAATGACAGTTTTTATACACTTTAATACATTACATAATTGTCAGTAGATCATTTGCTGAATGTTTTTAAATGTCACGATAGCATGAAATTGCACTCAATGACACAGAAACATTATGTTTAGCAAAGATAACGTAAGAAACTATATAACTTTTGCACAATGGCAACTATTGTGTCCACAAATGACAGAAAATGCCTCTCTTTGCTGCACGACACATCAAGAAATGTGTGTGATAGGTCTATTTTTTAGCTCCATTCAGTTCATGTATGTCAGGACAGTGGAGCAATGAGCTTATACCGAGTAAGCTAAATGGAACTCAGCCATCATTTCTTTCATTCCTTTTTACACGTGCGCTCTTCCTACCACGACCTGTCAAATTGTCTGCCATAAGAACTCAGTGAAACAACAGTTAAACAAGAAGAGACCGCTTTGAGTTTCAACTCTTGGAAAATGTGCCATATGATTTTTAAGCTAAAATAATTGACAACTGACAGCCAGAGCGAAGCTACAAGGTAACTGTACCGTCACGACGGATGGTTTTTAAATGATCAAAGCCATCAGAACATTAAAGAAAGTCTAGAAGTAGCGTGATTCACCTCTGTGCCCTTCACGGAAAACTGTCGTTTACAAATCCTGTCTTTCTCTTTTCCTCTTCATCAAGGTAAAAAACTGCAATGACAGCGTAGCGCAACCGCAGTCGTGCTTTTCTGTTGATCACTTGGTGACCTCCCTCTGTTCTTGATCAGAATTTGTGCACTTACTAATATCTTTGCTTGCTTGACACGCAAAAATGAGTCTCAAAGCAAATCGTGGGCTTGAAAAATAGGGGTAAAGAGGATGGTAGATAAGACAGGAAAGAGTAAAAGAGAGGGATGTCGTAAAGATGGGAACAAGTGGAGGAAAGAATTGCAGAGAGAGAGACAGTGAAATATGGTTTCCCAGGAGGCAGCGTTAAGTTGTGTTGGTGTGTGAGCTTGTCATTAATAGTGTCCCTGTCATGGTTATGAGAGCTGGGAATACTTTGGTGCTAATAGACAGATTATGGAAAGAAACGAAGCATGTCCTGAAATCCTCTTAGCAAGACTTCACCTTCTTATTTATTTATTTCTGACTATCATCTTCTCTTTCTTTCTCTCTATGTCGGTGGCCTTGGCATTGTCTCATTGAACGTGTTTCATGTTTTGTCTGACACTTGGCAAGTAGCGTTGTCTCTCTCTCCCTCCCTCCATCTCTCTCTTCCTCCATGTGTCACTGTCTATCTTTTTCTGTCTCACACGTTTTCAAAAGGCACTTTATTTATTGTCCCGGGGGAGCGCTACATTATGCATTAACCTGTTCAATTATGCATTCATTTATGCAGCCGTTGCCTTATGTAAATGCACTTTATGATTAAACAAATTGTTTTGCTGTTTGGCTGTGTGTTCCCCACATTGAGTGTTTGCCAGTGACATCATTCAGCGGCAGCAAGAGATTCCAGTGCCTGTGGTGTGTACATATATGTGTGTGTGTGACTCCCATTTGTGCCCTATTAAACTGGTGTAGGAGCAATGGGGATTGTAAGAGCACTCTGTGGGCTTTCCTAAAGTGATACTAAACAGGGGAAAGCAATGGCTTCCTCACCCACTTCCTTCTGCGAAACTTAATCCAGAAGGCCAGAAAAGAGGCCGAGTGATGAAAGAAGGTCCTTTTGGGTGAAGCCCAGTCATTCAGTGGGACGTGGTTTTGGTTTTCCACACTGCCCATTGCTGTTAAAACCAAAATATAAAGCAGGCATGTAGGTATTTGTGTTAAAAAAAACATTGATTAGTGAATATTATTGTTTTGGTAACACACAAAATGGTAATTCTATTGTTACTACAAAGCTGGGAATTTAATTTGAAATAAGACGTATGGTATTGCTGTGATATTTTATTCCACTTTGAAGGGTAACTGTTTCTTTAAAATCTTTCTTTTCTTGAACCTTTTTAATTTTTGTTGCATGTATTAACGAGGAAACAGTGTAGAAATAAACGTGATAAGAGGGGAGAGACGTGGGTGTGAAATGTAACAAAAATCCTCCAGAGGAATTTGGAGTACCTTTTTTTTTTTTATATATGTTCTTTTCCTCCAGTGGTCCTATCAAAGGAGAAGGTCATGTATATAACAAATTCAAATAGCATAATATAAAGTGTTTATAACAGATAAAAGGTTCTATGAAAGCAAGGAGAACTTGTAAGTGTGCTCAGATTAAACATGTAAGGATAAGGGGCTTCTTATCCGCTCCACATACAGCACGTGTGTCACTTTTAAGAGTAAATATCATGTTAAATCTTTTTAAAACACAACCTTGTTCCTATAGGATGAGTCCTTCATGTATTTTACACGATATCGTGAGGATTCATTAACCTTTAATACTATAAATACATGCATATACAAACATATGAGCCGCTTTGTAACTACGCACAATCAGATCTTTTACTTTTCTTGGCTCCACAGTGAAATCAGTCCAGACAGCACAACACAGCCAGTTGTTGCACTTCTATGAGCTCATATTAGTGGACCTGTGCCAAATAGCAATCCTGGTGCATGACTGTGATATCACAGTGTCAACTCTATGCACTTTTATACAACAGCTCATTTTAAGACAAATACCCTTAATAGGCAGCGTGGCGACGTCAGCAGAAGCCTTGGAGGTCTGGTATTGACTGAGGACTCAGAGAGTTGCTGGAGACGTTTTAATCACAGCTATATATAGTCTTTTCCTCTATCTGACAAGAGAAATGAGCAGCCATTTAAGACAGATGAACTGTGTCTCGATGGTGGCTAGACTTATCTAAACCGCAGCCACACCTTTGATCTACTTCTGAATCTCCCACTGCTTTCCATCTGATACCGGCTATCTGATTTGCCCATGCCTGTGAGGAATGAGAAATTTTAGAGGCGAAAAGATGAATGGAATATGCATTTAGACACCTTGACTATGCAGTCACTCTATGCCTCTATGCCTTGCCCCCATGCAGCCACTATAATGTGGCCGCCTTTCCTCAATCATGTGGCTGTAGGGCTGTGACTGCGCCTCCGCTGCCACCTTTTCTTCCTCTTCTGCTCTCTTCACCTCCATCTCTCTCCTCCTCTCCGCCCCGCTCTCACTCCATCTCGTCATCTCTTCTGGGTTGTGAGTGAGTGATGGAGTTTTAGTGGACCCTGCGAGCGGTCCTGTGGTTTCTCAGTGCCACACATCAGAGGCAGAGCATTAGCTCTCTGTATGCTTCAGGAGTTTGGCTTGGCAGAACACCAGGCCCTAACTACCTCCTCTCCAGCGCTCGCTGCTGCCGGCGCAGGCCAGACAAACTACCTGAACCTCATTCATAATATACATGAAATGATGCCGGCGTCCCGCTGTTTATATTTATATTCATTAACCTTTACAAAGACATATGTGTGTTTTTATTGCATTAGTTCACTGAGTGTATTCTGACACAGAATGAGTTAAAGCAAGTTTATATTGGCTGTTTTGAAGGAAAGTGGGTCCCTATCTGCATAATATACAGTAAATCTTCATTATCCAAACCTCAGGAAGCCCTTACAGACTGAATGGTTGAAGGAACAACATTAATGAAGAGAATGTGCTCTGCAATTCAAAGTTATAGTCTGGTAATTTTGTACATTAATAATGAAGCTACCTGGGATTTTGCATCTTGGAGCAATAAAATGATGTTAGCTTGATAAAAAAAACTAGTCCTGGTGGAGATAGTAGACAAAAGAATGGATGAAAAGTTTAAAGGGAAGGGTAGAGTAAGTGTTGGCATTGGATTTATGGACTTGTACATACTGTACGTATACACTGGTGTGCGATGTACTTTCATTTATACTTTAACTGTAATTAAAGACAGATGAATATCAGTAATCTGGTTTTTAAAACTCAGCATGGCCGTGGTGCTTGCACACGCGTTGGATAGACGCAAACATAAGCATTCATTTATTATTAACCACACGTTAGCGAGTGCAGTGTATGCGGTCAAAACTGCAGCTGCATGAGTTCTGACATCGACTCTGATTGCAGCCATTTTAGAAACCCGCCGTTATCATATGGGTTTTGTAGAAAGAGCGTGTGACGTCTGTCACCGTGGACAAGAGGACATTTACTCTCACCCCGGGAGCCTGTGTCACTAAAACAAACTGGAAGCCTTCTCAGCTGGGGACCCACATGAAATGAGTCCCTGACATTTTTTTTTGACCTGAGACATATTTTTGAAAAAGGGGAGGGGAAAAAAAACGGCTTCATTTTGACTGACGGTCTGATGGAAGTGGGAGTGCGGCAAGAGTCACTTCGGTCGACAGATAGCCTCGGGCTGTGTCACACACCGTCTGCACTGACACCGCGTCAGCCCGCAGTGCGTGCACGATTTCGCTGATGCACGTCACATATACATACACATCAGCACAATACACGTCATTAAAACTTGATTTTAATTTGCTGTTTTATTAAATAGTAAATGTTGGGAGTGCGACGGTGGCATAATTTATTGCTTTTCTAATGAAGGACAGGGAAATATTCATATTCCCCACGTCACGTTTGCAGCTAATTCCTGGACATAACGCTCTCTGGTGATGTAGCAACAGAATAATTTATCAAAACAAATGCTACATTTTATGCTGTCCCTCAATTGAATGTGACCAGCACTATAAGATGCAATACATGGCCGTGCAATATGCATGAAATTAGGCTAATGCTCTTGCATTCATATAGATCTAGATGTGGTCATATGTGTAATTGTATTACTTAAATGTGACATTGGGTGTTTCGAGAATATATTGATATATAAAAGCAGCCTTAGAACTGTGGCCTTTGCGTGAATACACTTAATATGCAATAAAAAAGAATAGACGAGAATAAAAGACACATGCACATTGAAATGGCGTCATTACATTACTGAATTATACATATATATGTTAGTGTGTAGTTTAAGACGGAAACTGAGCATTAGGACCCCTTTAGAATTAACTTGATGGACATATTTTGAATGCGTCTTTATGATTCATTTGTTTCGATTCATGTATTTCCACATGCAGTGGTTTATGTGAGGTGATCTGAATATTTAGTTATTTCAATTTCACATTACTTGATATTGATCATTAGTCGGAAATGTCCTGTAATTAAAGATTTAAAGTTTAGCTCCTTGTGAAAGTGGAAACCTGTTCAAAATTCTTATGGACACAGAAGAAGAAACACTACAAATCTGAGGCTAATCTAGCATTTTTTTTGCAAAGCTAATTAAAGTATTTATATTCACTCAAATGAATATTAAGGCTTTTTAGTTGAATATAATACCAGAACAAGTTGCTACTAGATGTTTTGTAGTGTACACACACACACACACACACACCACAGCCTACAGCCACATCCAGTGTATACATTACAAACACTCAGTATACCACTGACACCTCAGCAGTGACGTGCTTGGATATATATCCGTGATAATGGTTACTACTCTGACGATCAAAGCTATTTACTTTAAATGGGTCATTATCATTGGAAGAGTCTACCTTATGATGGTGATGAGGGCTGTGACAGATATGTAGTCAGGCAGGAATAGGTGGCGATGATGAGCCGCACAAGTGCGTTACGACTATTCTACGCTCCCAGCAGTCAGTCCTTGTGTCTCTCTCTACGCCTCGTCGTCACTTCACCTCTTTGTCCTCTGGTTCACTTTTCAAATCACAAGTCAGGAGGAGTCAAGTACTGCCATTCCACCACACAACAGCAACGCTCGGAATGCTTAAAGAAGAGCGTGGAAATGTATTAGTTACACAGAGGCTGTGCTGTGTTTTTCTTTTTTTTTTTTATTGAATGATGAAGAATTTATGATAACAATTTGATCTGGTGTATCACCTTCAGCTCGGCAACTGTTTTGCATGTTTAAGATATAGTGTCGCACTTGGGTGTCTGCCTCTTCAGGGAGTTGGCAGGGAGCAAAGCACGCTGTGTGATGCTCCACTCATCTCAATCACAGCTTTGAGTCTTCAAAGAAAATGACTCAAATTCGTATTTGACACGGTAATAAAAAAACTACTTAAAACTGTAAAGTCTCTTCACATTCCCCCATTTTCATAAGTCCATGTTTATCTCCCCGTTTTAATTAGTAAGTGGCTTTAATTTCTGCTTTTGCTTTTATCGCGTATCATTTACAAGCACACGGTTGATCATGTTCATATTACCAAATTATGGAATACATTCCCTGGGTTAATTAGGTTGTTCTTTTTAATTAAAATGTAATTGTGCGAATTGGTGCCTTTTCAAGGGGAAATGCAGGCCATCAGACATTACAGGCGGTCTCAGACTGTCAACGTGGCTGAGACTGTAGGCAACAGTGCCCTCTAGATGTTAAATCAGGTACCACATGATTCATTCTGTGCTGAAACTGGCCTTTCTTCACTTTGAACAAGTATTTGCTGCATTTGTATCATAGTCATGTGTTTTGGTCGTTGTTTTTTTTTAGTTGCAATGATCCATAATAATCAGTTTATCCAATAAAATTGAATCAAAGTGAATCAAGCATGAGAGGATTGTCATTTACTTTCATTTAACACTAAGGTGATGTTCTTGGTAACGTTAATAACAGACAGAAATCTACAGTTATTGTTACACGACTGAAATAATCGTGTTTTAGTTATAATAAATAATACCTTTCAGGATGGGGGGGAAAAAACCACAGTCAGTCACAACTTAACTCCCCCTGTAAGATGTCCATGTAAACATTTGGAGTTCATTCAGTCCGCACACAACAACGTGGAGCTCTGAATGCATACAGCTACAATCCTGTCCCCTTTCAGAAATGTAAACCACTTAGCTGTGCGTTCATTTATTTGTATTTGTTCAATATGTAATCACATACATTATTCCGCACAGCATGTTGTGTATTTCATTGTGCAGGGCAAGCCTTGAGCTTGAGCGGTGAAGGGAAATATACAACTATTAGATGAATAGATACATTTTATTAGTTTGTTTATGTGTGTTTGTTTTAAATACCCAGCATTCAGTGCAGTGTTTAGTGGTGATGGTGCTGTGCTGGGGGCTCATGATCCCAATGTTTCTAACAATCCTGGCTACAGCTCTTGAGTTAAAGCACATATGGGGTCGGGGTCTGACTGGTATAGATGTACATGTGGACACTATGTGTCTTTGTCTGTCCACCTGCGTGCGTGCGTGCGTGCGTGCTTGCGTGCGTGCGTGCATGGTGCGTGTTCACCTTCAACTTCCACATATCGCCCACCAACTTAACCATTCAGTGCAGCCCCCACTCCCTCCGGCACACCCACCCACAAACTGCAAACATAGCAGGCCACAGGTAAACAGCACTATCTCCAGGCCAATCCTTCACATGAGGTGAGGCAATTACAAACTGCTTTTCACCCCCGTGTACCACCAACACACACACACACATGCACAGTGGAGACACACCCCTCGGTCTTGAATCACCCTGCACACTTTCTCACTATTTCATCTCTCTCATTCCCTCTCCCTCCCTCTCTGCATGTCATTCTCTGTCACTCGCCTTGTGCAAAATTGCACTGAGGCGAGCTGCCACAGTATTGAGGAATAGTGTCATATACTGGCAATTTCCTCCCTAGGTGTCAGGCATACTTTACCTTAATATGTCTGCAGCGACTCTTAATAAAACAGTCTTGTCTATATACATATCTCTACCGCAGCCTGGCCTGTGCCACACTGCACACGGCACTCAATAGCATGCTGTTAAATATTTACCTCCGCTGAATGTCAGTGGAGGAGGAGTATGAGGAGAGGGGACAGAGGGGGGAAATGGAAAAATGTGTCCCTGGTTGGTGTTTTAGCTGTCTGGATTTGTTGCAAGGCAGTCTGGGAGAAATTCCATATCAGCCAGCAGAATGTTTTAGGATATCTTGATGCCATATCAATGTAGTCTGCTTGCTTGACTGGGAAAA
Source organism: Solea senegalensis (assembly GCF_019176455.1). Classification (NCBI taxonomy): domain Eukaryota; kingdom Metazoa; phylum Chordata; class Actinopteri; order Pleuronectiformes; family Soleidae; genus Solea; species Solea senegalensis. The sequence goes on from NC_058021.1 coordinate 24,434,995, forward strand.
AAAAAAAAGAAAAAAGAAATGGTGGAGATTTTGAAACGGAAAATATTGTGACTCAGGTAGAAAGAGGAAGTATTTGGATGCAGTGAAATTCCCTGCATATTTCTGCCTCGTGTTCATGATCTGCGCGTCTCATGCATTGTGTCTCGCCTCAACGTACTGAGAATTGACAAGATTTTGACTCAGAAATGAGCAGCAGGTCCCCCCGCAGAGAGCCTGGGAAAACTTATCAACGCTAACCAGGAAAGACTAGAGAGAATGTGGGTTGGGATCGAGCCATGTATTGCATGATTTCACTGCTTCTCACGCTTCTTCTTGCAGATGTTTTGTTGTCACTTCTTTCATCCTGATATACCCTGAGCTGTTTTTTCCTTTTGAGGCAGGTAAGAATCATCTGGAGAGTGAAAGTGAAACATGTTCAGCACTTTACTGCGACGAGGTACAAAAATAGACGTTTGACCTTAATTTCCAAGGTAGTGGCAGACATGTTGGATGTCAGCGATCTTTCGGTGTATGGCTTGTTTTAGCTCGACTCTGGCTTTCTTCAGCGCTGTCACATGTAAAGAAGTGATAAAAACATAATATACAACATGTCTCGCATTCGGTGACATAAAACAGAAAGTGCTGGGTATGTGTCGTAGCCTTCAGAGCCACTGAAGTAATCCTGCTGTACATATAATATTTACTATTACTGCGAATTATCTGTCCGTTCCGAATTTGAACTGAAACTCTACCGTACAAACCCCACAAAGTTTATCGTTTAGCAGCAGTGCTCATTTGACTGAAAGTTTCCAAAAAAGTATCTCCTGGATCTTCACCGTGTGGCAGGTGATCCCGATAATAATCATGAGCTTGAAGGAAGGAAAGCTAACATCTTCTTTAAGTGCAGATTCTCCAACTCTGACTTAGAGGCAGAAATACCCGCAGCGAGGGGGAAACAGGGGGAAAAAAGGAAGGAAAAACGGCGGCTGGGTTTTTTAATGACTTTCTGCACATTAGAATAATCTGTCATTTCAATTAGCGGGATTGTCATCTGTGAGATGTCTCCTGCTGCACCCACACATAGGCACACCCACACACACACACTCTCATACTACTCATACCTATACCTTGAGGTTGTCATCTGTACCCCTCATGGGAGTGAAGCAAGGGTGTCAAAGCAATCCCCTCCACCACGCCACGATACGCACACATCATCCAACACCACCACCACCACCGCAACTACACACATCATCCCTTAAAAACAAAGCGAGGTTTCAAGGGAAATTGCTTGACAGCAGCTTAAAAGCCAGTCAGGAATAACTTATCAGGCGAGGGCTGCCATCGTGCCTCGCGGGGTCATTTCATTACGATTACCTTACCCTCCTTAACTCAAAGAGAGTGAAGAGAGAGAATGAGTAAGAGGGGGAGGGAGAAGGGAGGATGGGGGGTGTAGGTAGTAGTGGTGATGGTGATGGCAGGGAGGGGGTAAACTCTTCAAGAAAGATAGATAGAAAGGATGTCGAAGTTTCAGGAAGTGCTTAACTTTTACTTTTCTTCTCTCTGAGTCTCTGGTTTTTAAAGTTGTCTCGGTAATGAGCTTACATCTTCTTTTTTTCCCTGTTTCCCATCATATACAGTATATGTCATCTGCTGTTTCCTCTCTCTCTCTCTCTCTCTCCTGCAGGTATTATGGGATGTTTCAAGCTGTTGGAAATAAAAAAAAATATAAAAGGGGGAAAAAGAAGGTGAGAGTTTATTTGCTTTTTAATATTGTCACTGGTTTTTAAGGTCCACGTTGATACGCAGTGGTGTGTATGTGACCCAGGACCTTATTTCCCCAAGGGGCTTTTGCTGCCATCAGTACAGCGTCTGCACCAACTCAGTGATTCAGGCTGTGAGGAGCTTGTCTTCATGTCCAGTCCAGTAACTTCATTAAACTTTTTTCTTTTTATTGGGGTTTTCTTGGTCCACTTTTCAGCTCTTATTATTTCTATCTAATTATGTTTTCTAGGGTGAAAAAGCGTGTATTTCTGTTTTCTCTCTCTCTCTCTCTCATTTTTTCTGCTGTTGTACCTCAAGGCAATTAAGTGGCTTCCAGAAAATAAGGCAGTATGGCATGTAGGGATGATGTTATGATTGCTAATTATGCTCTGATGTGGCCCTGAGAAATGCTCTGCGCTCTGGCTTTTGTCCGGCCAGCTTTGCCAGGCCCAGATAATATTTATGAAATGTAGACATTCTTGGGGCTAAAGCAGAGTCTTTATAATGGGAGACAGATGGGGTCTGCTTCGGATTAAGAACATCGACTCCACTATCTGTGGGAACACCTTCCCTCCCCGTGTGTGTGTGTGCGCGGGCGCGCGCGCTTAAATGTGTGCGCATGTTTGCTGCAGCACATTTGCAGCTGCGCTTACGTGTGCGCTTAAGTGCTCGCTCATGTGTGAACGTGTGCGCGTATGTAAACGCAATTGTCTTTGACAGCTGCAGCGTAGTTATTTTTTAATGCATTTCTGAGTTATGATAACCATCGCACAGTCTGCTCCCTCCAATGGCTTATGTATCTGACAGTGGAAATGGGAATAATTGTACAAAAACGCTTCTCGGTAACAACAAAAAATCCCTTGCAATTACATAGCTGGAGTTCATTCGCCAGAACTTTGTTATTGCCAACAACCAAAGCTATGTTTCCGACTAAATGTTTCTCCAGGTCTGATTCATCGGAATCAGCGAAACCTCCAATACCTCGTTAAGTTGAAGAGCTATGCAATATGAGAGCCAATTGCAGATAATATTCAGGTGAAAACTGCGCTATATGCTTTCGTGAATTGTTTACACTGCTCACATGCCCTCCTAATGACATCAAACTCGCATGCTAATGATAGCGCGATAATTCCAAGCGCTCAAATGATCTTCAGACTGCGGAGAGTGAAAATGGCGCACTATCTGTCTATCATTTGCAGATATTGAGATTTAATTATGTCGATGTGATTCCCAGGAATGGCGAGGGCAAAGTAAAGGCGTCGTTTTATGTTGTTATGAACTCTATTATGTTCATTAGATTCCGGAGTAACCATAAAAGCAGATGAAGTGTCAGGATTCATATAGGTGGTTTTGGCCGGCGCTCATGGTAATGACACCAGGATATTGGCTGCATGGCTGCCTATTGCTCTTTCTCCATCTTTATCTCGCCGCTTTCTAACCCACTTCGCACCCAACGCCTCCTGATATCACCTTTGCCTCTCCGTCTTTTTCTCTTTGTACCAGTCCTTCTCTCAAACAGTTCCCCTCCCTCTGGAGTTGTGGTTGACAGGATAAAAAACATGTTTCAATAAGACAGTCCAGGAAGGGAAGGATTGATAGTGAGACAAAGGAAGGCTTTACTACATATATATATGAATACCTGTGTATGTGTGTATGTGTGTATGTGCGCGTGCTTACAGTATGTGTGCCTGTAAGTGCTCTTACATGCATGTGCTGCCGTCTGATGTGTACACGCGGGTCTTTCAGCAAGAAGAGGCAGAAAATGGAGTGAAACTTGGATGATTGTATTACCATTGAACCAGGCTCAGTTTCAACCAGCGAAACACTGCTTCCATGAAATATGTTGCCTGAAATGCATGAAGACATCCACACGCCGCTCCTAAGCAAAAAGAAAATCAATGTTTTCGCAACAGTTTCTTTTTTCACGTTTGAACTATTTTTCTTTTGCTCGAAAATCGTAAAAAAAAAAAAAACACGTTAAAGTGCCTCAGAACATTTTAATAAAACTCAACTTTCTGCAGGTTGAATGACATGAAGTAGACATGAGAGGCAAGTCTATTTTTTTCCGTATATTAATTCTCATACTGCTAAATTGAGCAGATGGAAATTAAGTGATTCTACTGAGGCCACATTAGTCCCATTTGGGTAAATGTCATTGAAAAGATAGTGAAGGGAGCTAAGTCGAATGACACTTTCAGCTCAATGAATTAGGCACAGTTGGGGATTAGCCCACAATGGAGGTCAATTGATTAACAGTGTTAAATAGAGTGTTTAAGGATGAAGTTTGAATAAAGCAAAAGGGAAGAGGAAAAAGAAGAAGAAGGACAAGTCAGACAAAAGGCTTTGTTTTTGTTTTGGTGTCATCTGTCACAGGTCCTGTTTGCGTAATTGTATTTTTCAAACTTCTATGTCCTCTCTCATGTTGAGATTTAGTCCCTGGAATATCAAAGTCTTGCATCTTCCTCCTTTCACCCTTCCCTCCCAGTCTTTTATTCCTTCCACTCTTCCACCGCGAGTTTCCTGTCATATCCCATCTTTTGTCGTTTTGCTTGGTTTCATCCCGTAACAATGGCGGTGAAAATTACATTTTAGCCAGAACGTTTTGTGTTGCTGCAAAAAAGAAAAAAGAAAAAAAAGGAAAGCGCCTGCCGGTGTTATCTTTTTTTGTTTTGTTTTTTGTAGAGGCGAAAACATCAGGCTGCATTTGCTGCACTTCACGTATGTAAATCAGAACGGTGATGCGCACGCTTTCTGAGGCCGGCTAGACGATGTGTTTAGACTGCTTAGAGAGACTGATACAATGTAAGCTCTCTGTGTGTCTGTGTTGAGTGTGTGGTTTTCACTGTGCATGACTGAGTGAGTGTCTGTGTCTGTGTGTGTGTGTGTGTGTGTGTGTGTGCATTTTATACCCTTTAGTGACAACCTCAACATAATCTGAGCTTGCTCTACAGGCAGGGTGGGATGATACTTCAAAGTAAGTACCTGCTAACAGACATTAGTCCATGTAAACAGGGCATGCTCTATCTAAGCTGGGTGTGTAGCACCATGTCACAGTGTGTCTTTGTGTGTTTGCACATACAGTATATCTTGTTTATGTGTGCGTGTGTGTCGGTGCAATGGCATATTAATGTAATTATACACTGTTGTGTGCTGTAGTTTTATGTCTGTGTGTGCAGTTGTAAAATTATGTCATGCTGTGCTGGCCAATTCAGCATTTACACACACACACACACACACACACACACACACAGGTCTGTTTGCATGTCATATTGCCTCTGCAGTGGCAGGTGAGAGAGTCAAATGTAATGAGGCTGTCTCCCTTATGGTTTAAACATGAGCATGGAAAGATGAAGACACACACACACACACAGATCGAGCACATTAATTTACTTCCTTGAGACAGAGAAACAAAGCGGGACTGAACCTTTTAGCTGCGTAACGTTCTTCCATCTTTTACTGCGAGTAAAACACTGGGTTTTAAAAAAAAAAGAGATGCTTTTTTACTCAAATGAGGCGTGAAAAACATGACAGTCTTAAAAAGTCCAATATCGACGGAGGCGGCGTAATCTTGAGTATCTACCGATACTGATATCGAATTAATTTTTACTACTGCCAAGCTGTTAAAACCATATTTGTAGTGATGCGTTTACCACCTCGCCATAAAAGCACCATTTCAGAAACATAACGCTTCGACTTCATCGCAAATATTGTGCTTCCATGATGAAGACTTAAGCAGCCCACATTTTTACAGCCAGCTTGGTGTTTATGTGACATTTAGGGTTTTTTGGATAATATCAGATTTTATGTTGACTTCTTTTTATCTAGTGATTTTTGACCAATATTGGAGCGACACTGAGGCCGATCATATCCACTCAATTTGTCAGATGCAATCCTGTCTACTTATAAAATAGATTTACATACTGCTGAATTAATTGCTTTGTCAAATGCAGTTTTGAAGAAATGTTAAATACTCACAAATGTTTTTTCCCCTGCCCAATTAAGGAGGTGACTGCACGGAAACAAATAAAAGGCGAGTAAAAATGGAGAGTTTGGAGTATAACACGGTGAAAGCAGAGGGGGTTTTCCAGTTCGGATGATTCAGGACCGCACGGATTCCATCCAAATCTTCGTCCAGGCCAGGAAGTAACGAGGAATGTGAGGATGTCATTGTCTGGAGTTTGCTTCCCAGCACAGACCTGCAATTGAGGTAACTCAATGATATCATGGTTGCTGTGCACAAATGTGTCCGTGTGTGAGCTGTAAACGCTCTGACACCGAACATTAAAGTAAAACCCCCTTTGAGTGAATGTAATGTGGGACAACTGTCCATTATTAGTGTTCTTGACTGCCAACTGAAATCAGCCCTTGACACTGGAGAATGGTATTTTCATCATGTTGTTATATTTGGGCAATTAAATGACTCAGTAAAGGTTAGGGGGAAGAGTGCGGTTTCAGTTATATATTGAAAAAGTCAGGTCATTAGCGAATCTCTGGGTCTATGGTGGCTTTGTCAATATTTAACCAAGACCATGATCTTCCCTAAACCTTAACCACGTACGTTCATATGCCATGAACACAACCACAACATGTTTGTCATGCTTGAGTAATGACACATTCAGCATATTCTGGGTTCAGTTTTTACAATATTGTAGAGTGCTTTTTCATTAGCCTTATGAAAAGTATAACACGTGTAGCATCACCAAACATTGAACTCTGCAAATTAATTATAGTTACGCAAACTTACGGACAGGGGCCTTGATCAGATAGAAGTGCAAAAGACACTTAAAACGAGAGACATAATCAAGTGAAACCGGATCAGAGACAAATCTAATGTTCTCATCCCTCCTTTTCTTTTTTTTCCCACTTTTTCCTCAGAGAAAATTAGATTTAAAGCTCAAATGATCCATTGACTTAGATTATCTGTTGAGACATCAAACCTCCAAGCCTGACACCTTTACCCTGTACTCTCCAGTGTCATTGGCAGGATATATATCAAGTGCACTTATCAAACACTATTATCACACCTTTGGATGCATTGATGGTGGCCCAACCTGTCCAAACCAGCTAGTCCATCTTTCATCACATCATTTTTTTTTATCTCAATGATAGAACTGATAGCCAATGAGAAGGTGTTAAAAAAGAAAGAAAGAAAATCACCCTTGCAGACATCATTCCCACACTCAGACCTGTTTTATGATTTGCCATTGTGTGTGTGACTTCCATCCAACATACTTTTGCACTTGAATCCCTCCTCTGCTCATCTTTTCCCTCATTTCGCACTTCTCTCCATGTCCCGGCTCGTCCCTTATCATTGCATGTTGAACACAGGCCGAGGGACTCCTCTTCCTTTCTCTGTCCTCCGTCTCTTTTCTCCCTTCTCCTTCCTGCCAAGACAATAGGCGGGCAGGATAACCCCTTACTCTAGAATTAATTATCTGCCCCTTTAATTCTATGCCATGCTGATTAGCTCTGAATGTAAAATGGAGTCCATATTAACATAATATTTGGCTATCTCCTCTAAGCTGAGGTCCCTTGACCTTTTTAGCCTCCTAAGTCTCCCCCGCTCTGTCTCACTCGCTCTCTTCCTCTCTCAGTCATCTCTTACTCTCTGGAGGTACCTGACAGTCCCAGCCTATGAATGTGATTTGAAGGGGTAAATTAGATTTTGCTTCTCTGTCTCTTTCTCTCGTGTTTCCCATCCCTCTCTCCGTCTGAATGTGTGTGAAGCTAATGACAGTTCATTTGGAGGCCCAGGTATAATTATGTGTGCTTTTTTTTTTTCCATCATTGACTGCTCTGATGGCGAGGCTGATATGCAGTGTTAATATAAACATTTAGCTGGGTTATTATGAGCTTCGAGAAGCGTAAAGGACGGCCAACCTCCATTGCAGTTGTACAGGAAGTCCAGCTTCACTCTTCACTGTCATACTCCTCTCTTTCCTCTGTCCCTCCATCTTTGTGTATGCCTCTTATTTCCCTGGAAGAATTACTTTCAAATCACTGTCCTCAAATGCTTATGAATAGTCACCACACTTAAGATGACTGCCGGCTGAAGGACTTGTAAAACAAAATGTATTAATAATGATGTTGATGATATTTTCGTTTTGGAAATGAATATTGATACAGAGCCTGGCATCACGAAGCAAGACCAGGAAGTGCAAGTTTATTTTTATACACAAAGGCAGATTCACAGAACTGGGGGGGGGAAAGTAAAATCAAACTGGTAAAAAGAGAATAAGAGAAATGTAAAGCTTAAGAAGAGTTAAAATGTTAAAAGGAGTCAAAAGAAATGTTGTAAAAGAAAAGAGCGCTGACGTGGTTTTGTTATTGTCATTCATTACATGGATGAACTCTGTAGCAGGAGCTGTTTGAGAGACAAATCCAACCTTAGATACAATTATATAACTACTTGATGTGTTTTTTTTTTACATTTTGAGGAATCCAATCATGAAAAGCAAATATTTCTCCGTCTAATGTGCTTGATTGCTTACAGGAACCTGGATGCTGTGTGCACATACTGCACTGATGTGAAAAGTTAATACCAAGCGCGTGGAAAAAAATGTGTTTGAATTAATATTAGCTAGTTAAATATCTCTTCTTCTTGTTTTTTGTTCTTCTTCCTTTCTTTTCCTGTAACTCCACAACCTGTGTCTGTAAACTACATTTCAAATTAGAAGTGCTCTGCAGATTTGAACAAATTGAACTACGCCGCACGACTGCTGCTTCAATGACACTCGTTTGACACCTTGTTTGATGTGGTTCATGGTATCATGATATTGGACTTTTGCCAATATATCGGGAGTGCATGGGCCAGTAATCGATAACGATATATATACATCTTTCCTTTTGCCCAACAGTTTCTTCTGTAGTAACATTAATATAATATTTTTCATACTCATTTCACAGCAGATGTGTGTGTATATATATGCAAAATAATAAGAGATAATGGCACTAGGGGGCACTAGTATAGAAGTCAAGGAGGTAGCAGTTTTTCCAGCCCAAAAACATGCAGAATTGGCGATTAAGCAAATTGGATGCTCTAAATTGACTGTAGGTGTGAGTGTGAGTGGATGTTTGTTTGTCTCTTTGTGGCCCTTTGATGGACTGGTGACCTGTGGTGGATACTCCCCACCTTTCGCCCTATGTCTGTTGGAATTGGCAACAGACATAGGGAGTGCTCTCCCTAGAGAAGCTCTCAACTTAAGGTTTAGACCTGCTAGTGAAGTTCTAGACACTCATGGACTCCTTTATTCACAAAGAAACTCCATCTCTAGCCTGAGTAAAGCAGATGGAATAAAGAGAACAATAGAAACACTTTGAGAAGTTGTTTTGTTTATAACTCTGAGACATGTAATGGCAGTCATAAGTGACTGTTACCGATTGATTGATTGATTGATTGATTGATTGATTGATTGATTGATTTATTAAAGCCAATATCTGCCGACACTGATATCGTGCGTCCCTTATACGATCTATTATATACGATTTCTGTGTTAATGCTTCTTCTACACAAGAATTGTGAAACTTTCAGAACCCTCTGGTTAAGAACAACAACGCGAAGCTGTTGAAAGATAGATGTTTATTTGGATTAATAGTGAGATCCTCTGCTGCTTTCTCACTCTCTCACTCAGAATGAGCAAGCTGTTACAACATTCCCAGTGTCAGCTATGAAATTAGGCATACATTTGCTGATTAGGGTGTGGGAGTTTGGCTGTGCGTGTGTGCGTATGTGTGTGTCTGCACTCTCCTCTGGCAATTAGATATGGTGTGTGTTGTTTCAGCTGTGGGCAGGTAAACAGTCAGAAGGACATTAGCTTCCAATCAGCCTCCGCTATATCACCTAGAAGTTTAATTAATTTCAATTCATAGGGCATGCCGTGTATGGAAAGTCTGAGTATCTGTGTGTTTGTGTGTGTGTGTGTGTGTGTGTGTGTGTGCGTGCGTGTCTGTTTCCATTTAGACTCCCTCATAACCCTTTCACGGTCAGGGTGTCTAAAACTGCTGGAAAGGTCAGCACATAATCACTCTCTTTAGCCTGACTCACATTTTAATTGACTATCTCCCACACCCTCCTTCACCCTACCTCACCCTCGACACACACACAGTACGTACACACACACTCCCCCATCATTACAGCAGGTATGGATCCCAGTATGAATTGATGATCTCCTATCTAAAGCCTAATCACTCCGCTGGACCTTAGGGAGACTCAGTGATCAGTTTTCCTCCACTACGCCACAGGAAACTCGCACTCACACGCTGAGCCTGTTGATGAGTAGAAAATGAGCATTCTACCTGGTTTAATATTGTCGTTCATCACAAAGTCCGGTGGAAAATTGAAACGGACATAGAATGGCACGGGCAGACAGGCATCAAGATTGGAAAGATTGGTGGATGTGAAGGATTAATAGTGGCGTGCGGAGGCAAATTCCACTCAGTTAATGATGATTTCCCTTTTATTGACAAGTCATCGCATGTAATGACTGAGGTATAAAATCTATGAGATCGGCGATAGGAAAAGAGATCTACAGACATGGCTTTGATCGCTGATATTTTAACTCAGTGATATGTGTGACAACAATGAATAGCTCAATTTAACCCTTTAAAACCTAAGCCTCAAAATGTCCGTCTGGATGGTTTTTTTTGCTTATTTTAACCAGAAAATGTCCTGAGTAAGTGCTTTTGCCCATTTTTCCTGAATAAGTTTCAATACCTGGTAGTTATTTACAATTTACTGCAGGTCAACATAGTGTATTAACAATTTAAAATGAAGAAAAAAGTTTTATTTGAAACAAAAAAAAAACACTTTAGTTTTTTTTTGTTTTAAAATGTAATAAAATGCAGACTACAGTGTTTTTCCCACTTTTTCCCTCTCTGGCGACAAAGACACTGATTCACCGGCTTCCTAATCACCACACGTTGGCTTTGCCGTGCAACTTCTCAGCTTTTCAGAAACCACTGGAATTTCTCAGATAGCACAAACCGTCGCGTAACTACGGTAATGCAAAGGGTGTCGTCTGCAATATGCTCGGTGTTAAAGGGTTGAAAAAGATCTATAAAAATTTAATAAAAAAGCACAGTCATAGTAGATTAACAATGATGTTCATTAGTCGGATTAGAATAGAAAATTGTGCAGCTTCTACACAACACCATAGAAAGATAAGCTTTGTCCACACTGGATAATGCTGCTCACTGTAGTGGTACAGAGTCAAATATGAACCGTCATCATTGTACGGGAGAAACAATTCGGTCAAACAAATGAGGAAAAACGGAAGAAAGCAAGACAGAAATGAAAGTGAACATGTGATAGTGTATGTCTGCAAGTTCAGGCTTGAATATGAACAAAGGACATTTGAAAGGACATGTGACATTTTGTTCGAGAAGAAGGATAATTTAATTAGTTGTTCGTAATGAGCTTATTAATAACTTCATACTCTGTTATGGATCAGTAAACTGTGATCGGTGAAGTCACTGCAGAAAACGTTAAGACTATTTTACGACGGCATATACCATAGATTTATTTCGGGTATGTCAGGTTTTTTTTTCTTCTTTTTTTGTAGTTCTCAGCTCTTAAAGTAGACGGACAGATTTTATGGAGACCCCTATATACAGACAGACCATGGGTGGCAGCTATTCAAACATCTACATAATGCCCAAAGATGCACTTTTTCCTGAAGAAGCAATCTTGACCCACACACACACACACATACAAAATGGCAATAATGCAGGCCTGCTTTTGTCTCAGGCTTTTGGAAGTGGAGAAAAGGGGGTGTGTGAAAACGAGTAAGCGAGAGAAAAGAAGCTGAGGTGTGTTATTCAGCCTCGCCATAGGGGGTTAGGACAACTAGGAGACCAGGAGAGTCTGCCCATTGTCCACACATACCACACACAAACACACATACACACGCTGGACAGAAAGCAGGCTCAGCCACAGCAAAACCCAATATGTTGCACCATTTGCCAAAGAAAAGTGAAAATGAGTGTAAATTGAGGTTATTTTCTCCACCTCGCCCTCACACTTGTTATCCAGTCATTCTCGGCTGTGGTGGGGGTTCATTCTACACCCTTTTTCTGTGTATGAGGTTCAGCACAGCCACCATATGCAGGTGCCACCAGAAGTGTAAGTAAAGAACAAGGAGCAGTGATTACTTTTTTTTTTGCTCAACTTCTCTGGTTTTTTTGATAAGGATTTTTCATACAATCGTCTATATTTTTTGTATTTGCTTTTGTAGACCGCTCTTTGTAACGCTATGGGGTTGTGCGAACATTGTTCGACTGTAGAACAACTCTCGAGAACTGATTGTCCTGGTTTTCTGCAAGAATTTGGCTTTTATTGTTTTATTTTTTATTAACTGTACACATTGCGCAATCAAGTTTGACCACAATGATGTGCTTTTAATCCGTGCTGTAGTCCTGCTTCATTCAGTATATGTTGCTCCATGCACGACTACTGTCCTTGTCCCAGTATACAAGCACTTGCAGGAAATCAATTGTTTTTTTAGTTTTCCGGTTGACCCGGGATGTCTCAACACAAACAAACAGCTAGTTTCAGTTGGACTAAGATGTATACATTAGTTGGATTAACACAGTAATTAGATTTTTTTTAATAACTTAATTACAGGCCTCAAAGCTCAGCTTTTCAACTTCATGTTACTTAATCCTCTACCTGCGATTCATTTTTTGTCATTCGACACAAACCTCCTGGAGTGTCCTTGTCTCAGCTGGTTAGCAGAAACACAGATGCTCGCCGAAGCCTTTGTGGCAGCCTTTTATTTGACTGTTAGTTAAGACGGCCAAATAAAGCCTGTGCTGCTTAAAACACCTGCACCGGGAAAATGAATGTCAAGCTTTTCCTTTTGGTTGTGCACACATTACTACACATGTGCAAATGGATTTGTCCGACGGTGCAGTACCAATCAGTTCTTTCTTGTACCGACCTGCCTCCATTTAAATTTGTCTCCATTTGCTCGATTTTCTTCCATCACTGGCTGTGATGACAGTGTTATCTGCAATAACCTCACATATATTTCACATTTTATAGACATTCTTGATGATTAATCAATATTAAGAATTGAACTATATACTTTTGTACAAATGCAACACACATTTTCAATCGTATTGTATTGCTGTATAATATTTTACACTGCTACAAAATGGGCTGTTTTCTTGTATCTATAACCATAAAGACTTTTTTTTAGGAAAAGCCACGTGAAAATGGGTGTTTTATTTCTCTTTGGTAGTAACCTCTCATTTCAAAATAACAAGATTAAAGCGCACTCACTCACTCACTCACTCACTCATCTTCTACTGCTTTATCCTCCACATGAGGTTTGTGGGGGACACTGGTGCCAATCACAGCTGACATAGGGGGAAAGGTGGGGGACACCCTGGACAGGTCACCAGTCCATCACAGTCTCACACACACACAAGATTAAAGCTCTAACCTGTAATATTTATCTTGTTTTTTGAAATCCCCATAGTCATCACTCTGATTAGTAAATATGTTGTGACACAAACCAACAAGGCAACAGTAGAACAACAGCTGATAAAACACTGATTTTTGTCTGTGGGTTGGACTGAGGGATTTACAATCTTCATTTTCCAGCTTTCAAAATCTGTCTAATAGTGAGATTTTATTAGGTGAGGTGAGTCTTGTATATCATGCTAATATCTGGTTTTCCTTGTGTCCCAGATGGCCGCCATGTTCCCAGTGAGAGCGAGCGAGCGTCCCGGTCCCAGGTGGATCCACGGTAATGGCAGCTCACGGCAGAAGCGAGGCCCTCGGTGAGTATTTAGAATACGTCAATACCTCACTTCCAAAAAAAAAAGCCTGAACCGTCCCTTTCAGGACCGCCGTCGTTATTCAACCTAAATGTAATCTGTTGTAACAAGTACAAGAATATTGAGGTAACAAGCACAACATTCTCACTTAGTTTACACATCCAGCAACAGTCACTCAATTTCACACTTCAAGCATTTCTTCCTCTCACATACACCTCCACCTTCCCTTCCCCCTCAAACGTGTTGCACCTGTTAGTTAACAACACAACCACAACATGGTTCATTACAACATTGATCAGTTCAGACATTATATACACTATAGAGTTTGGACTCTGTGCCTCATTACTCTGTTGTACATCATGTTCTCGTACAGAGCGCGTGGAGGTCAAAAACAATCCAGAAGAAGCCGATGCATAGTCACGCACAATATGTCTCAGCCCGCCTGAGTGTATGAAAGGATTTTTGTGTCATTCATAGTCATTTTTCAACTCTAATTTTACAAAATGTTCCACACTGTGAAAAGTCAGACGGAGCTAAATGTGCAAAAACTTTTGGAGCATGTTTTTTTTTTTCTTATAGACCGATCAAGGGATTCCACATGAAAGCTTCGATCCTTTATTGATTGTCTCTCCTCAGGGATTAGATTCAGATTATGAGGTTATGAGGTTAAAAAAAGGATTTTGCAAATTGACACACTGATTGTGAGAAATAGGACGGTTCCCATTATTAAAATGTCATTCCTAATATTTGTACACTTGGTGTTTATTAGTGAAGCCGAGGTCCTAATTTTAACTGTCTTCACACGTGCATCATATGATACGACACGCGCTTTGTTTTCCCTTTTGGTGTAAGGTACCCAGTACAAAGTGAGGACATGTAACACATCTGGTTGCTTTGAAGAAAAAGGTGATAAGGGTTGATAATGACACGGAGATCTACAGTGAAAGCTGTCATCATTTGTACTTTGTGTAGCACCTTCCAGTCGCACAAATCAAAACTCCAAACCAGAGGCTCTCCATTTGTCTCCAAACATTTTTGATCATCCTGCTTTATCACTTTCAAAGACAATATTGCAAAAAAAAGAGAATGTGTCACAGGAGCTCGGCGATTGTGACACTTGGGAGAGGGAAATGTAGAGCTTCCGATGAAAGCGTTCATTGTTGTTAAAGAAGTCTGTTTGTGTTCTCATTCTGGGCTTTGCTGTTGCCTTATTCTGGCTGGTCTGTTGCTTTAAATAGGTGAAGGCAATTTGTAAATGTTGACTTCTGTCACTTATGTGTGTGCTTTCACAAAGTGAAGAGCAAAAATATATTTGTATCAATGCAGCTATGCAAATTCACACAACAACAAGTAATGGCTTTTTTGTGGATGCAAACGAAATGTTGCAGTCCTGTTATAACCCCATGAACCCATGTTAACCCATAACATGAGGTAATTAACTCCTATTACCAGTGCTTCACCGTGATGTCTTTTGTCACCGCGCGCCACACGTGCGTGAACGGTGACGTCACAGATGATCTACAGTAGAGCATTGTTAAGTTAAATTCTCGTGTCGGACGTCGCACTCTCCCAGTGACAACACTATTTTGCATCTTTAACTTCAGTTCCTCTTTTATCCAGTATTTCAGTTGATCCATCTGATGAAATGCACATATTTACAGGAGCAGTGTCTCAAGTTGTAAAAAGTAAGCTTCACAAACAAACATTCATCACTAATGGACGGCCTAATGATGCTGCAATTTGCGTCACTGCCCAAAATGACTCAGATGAAGGAGCTATTATTTGTGTTCAACCAGGTCATTCCCATTAATGCTGATTAAATTCTTCAAACATTGCAAACCCAATGCAGGTGAATACTGGACTTATACAATTATGGATACAAACTGGATACAATTCATAACCTTCATGTTTACACAAATGCATCAACAAAATGGCAATTATTATTATTTTACAGAATTTCTATCAAGACAATATGGTAAAATAGTAAATACATACATTAAATTAATGACATAAAAGTAGGAGCAAACGTCTCGTGACGCAAATTGTTCTCGTTTATGCCTGTATAAATTGCGCGGCTGCCCGTCTTGGTCAGGATATTCTTGTAAAACAGATTTTTTAATCTCAATGAGTTTTGTCCTGGTTAAATAAAGGTTATGGACGTTGTGCGATCTAATCTCATGCCAGCTCTGACCTGGTGTACGTTTGAAATCAGCGTAGACAGCGCGAGTGTGCTTGACCTTGGAGTAGGTACCAATTAAACACTCGCACTGGCTAAATCCAGCTTTAAACTGTGTTTTTCACCAGTAAGAATGGGGTAATAGGACTTGCTGACAGTTGTGTATTTTTACAAAGTGTGTGCACATTAATATTGAAAAATGATTGCGTTAAAACAATTGGTGAAGGAGACACTAATGGTTTGTGAGGAGCAGTCAGAGTGGTGAGCTGTGATGTTATAGGAAAATCAAAATGTGACCAGTCCTCCTCATTACACATTATGACCATCACTTAAACGGATGTGCAGCCATTGGTTGTGCAAATGCTCTATAATGTGCTTAACTGTAATGTATTCATTACAGGTTGATTTGTGAGATATGGAAATGAGGAAAAGGGAGAGAGAGAGAGGGCGAACAAGCTGAGATGCTCAAGGGGAGAAAAATATTAATGTCAATTTTTTGTTTTATTTCTCAGGAATCAAGTAGTGTGTGTAAGTGCGAGTGCATGTGTGTATTTCTTCATATATACATATATATATATATATACTCCACCACACGTCTGTTGTGTGCTGTATGTTTATGAGCGCAGTGTAATGATAGATTCACAAGCTGCTCCCGTTGGAGCGCAGCGACTCTGACCTTTGACCATGAAATCTCCAGTCAGGTTTAATGATCCAATCTCCTCACACCCTGGAATATGTTACCGTGGAAACATAGCCTTTTCCCCCCACTCATAATGCAGGAGAGTTCTCCATCCATGTCTAATTCAGTCTCAAGCCAAGTCGGTGACCTCTGAGGAGATTTTTGCAGTCTGGTCAGTATATCCATGGACGCACTGTTTGTCTCCCGAAGCTGGTGTTAGTATTTCTTCAGGTTAAATACTGCAGTTAATATAATTGACAGTGACCTCTGCAAAAAAAAAAAAAAAAAAATCCCACGCCTAACATTTGCATTTCATGATTAATATTTTGGGTCTCCTAGATGACATAAAATATGAATAAGTTATTATTTATCTAATCGTATATACTGTAATTATAGAGGCTAAAGTGAGCCCTTTCTGTTCTATTGTATACGTTGCATGCATATGTTGGTTTTGTTATTCAGAAATGTACTTTGTGCACGGTGCACTCAGATTTTGATTCATACGTTTGAGAACAAAGCCAGTTTCATCATCACCACTAATACGAATGTCCAATTGCGCGTCGTCGCGTGACTTTAAATGTGAAAATTACAGATTCATGTTACATTGTACATCGGAATAGAAGCAATAAAAGTCACGGCAGGCTAAATGTTAGCCAGATAAAGTTAACAGTGTATGGATTCTGCGTGTCCAGCAATAGAGCGGGAGGAAAGAATGGTCCCTTTTAATCAATGTGAGTAATATTTGTGTCTGTGAGCTGGGGACCAGCCACATTATCATGTCAAGTTCCAAATTAAAATGCCCGGCCGCTAACATAGTGGGGATATAAATGGGCCATCATGGCCATCTAAGTGTTTTAATGACATTTTTCGCCTGCCAGACAATTAATTCTATTAATCTATCTGCATAACCTTTCACAAAGCCCAGAAAACAATGGCATTATTATGGTTTAAAATGAATGGAGTCCAACTGAAAAGTATGCGAAGGCAATCATTACATTACTTAACAAATGCATTTAATTGGATTTTGATGCCTGGGTGTCTGTTCCTGTAAGCGCCAGGGCCAGTGATTCCAGCTCTGCCTAATTCAATAGGCTAAATGGAATCAGTGGAAACTCTCTGCAATCATCACTGCATTAGGACGCTCATGCCCATCATGTAAACATTGCTCTGAGCTCTTGCCATTTATCTCCTGGTCTCTCTGTCTCTGTTTTCCTCTTTATTTCCACCACTTCTCAAGACATTCTTTCATCCTCAGTTTAATGAAAGCTGAGGTTGAGTTCCGTTTTGGACTCAAGTGAATTCACAAAAGCAATTTACCAAAAAGCTAGCACTTCTAGATGCATGAACTGCTTAGCTCCTCACTTTTCATAAATTAGGGGTGGAAGGCTTCCATCAGACATGGTCTCAAAGGGATTGGGAAGGTGCTAAGCATGTCTGCCTTTAACGGAGGTGAAAAACAGACTAATTCATTAAGCATTGATCACTCCAAATGACAGCAAAGTGCTTCGACATTTAGAGGGCAAATAACTGACAAATTGGCACACAATTTTTGTACATTTCCAACTCTTTAATGGGTAAAGTATGGAGCAAAAAAGCAATAAAAATGTTAGCAGACAACCCGATGAACCCACACCCAGCCCATTATGTTCACCACTCCTTGTGGCTAAATGCCCTTAATGTCTTAAACTGTGGGCAAGAGCTGTCCTAATGATGCATTTTGGTGAGTGTTTCTTACTTTTTGATCAAAATTACATGTTTTATTTGATTCTTTTAAATGCAGTTTGTAACAGGAGCCCCATTCTGTGGAAGACGAATGGACCCATTTTGACGGGTTAGGCTTAAAGTACCTGAGTATATGTTTGAG
The DNA here is from genome assembly GCF_019176455.1 of Solea senegalensis. NCBI lineage: Eukaryota > Metazoa > Chordata > Actinopteri > Pleuronectiformes > Soleidae > Solea > Solea senegalensis. Next base: position 24,453,235 of record NC_058021.1, read on the forward strand.
TAAATGTGCTTAATCTTGGATGGCCTAATATAATTTCTATCAACACTCCACCCTGTTCCGGCCTGTGAGATGAATACTGATATGACCTCATTATTGTGTTATCAGTGGTTGGGCTGCATGGTGAGCAGACTCACACACCCAGTCTTACACAGAAAATGCTGCATGCAAACGTATCAAATGTTTCTAATTTTGCAGAGCACATCCTGTACACGGACACCAAACTGTAGTGGTTCCGTATTTTAACAGATTCAGCCTTTGGCACAGTTTTGGCTCGAGGACAGTTATAAGGGTTAGGTCATGTCAGTCAACAGCAGGCTACACCAGACGTTATGTGTGTGTGTGTGTGTGTGTGTTTGTAAGCGTGAGTGAGCCTGTAGCCGTGTTAGATGAGCAGTGAGCTGACCTGAGTCTCAGCCAGACTTTATTAATCAAGCCAGGAAACCAGAGCAACCTCACAAGCTCGGCCTGAGGACTTTGCTCGTTGTCTTCCTGTTTTGTCTTCTACTTTGCCTCAACGCTCTGCAGTGCCTACTCCGTCTCTCACATACCGCGTTGATCGATTTTGTCTGAGGGGATCAAAACAATGTGTCTTTAAGCGGAGACTGTAAAGGGTGGTAATGATTCACAGCATTCCACCTGTGGAGAACTTATGTCTCGTAATGATTCATCCGTTTCATCTTCTCATTAAAGGCCACAGATGGATTGATACGTGGTACCGTTTCCCCTAAAAACCCTGTTTTCTGTGGTATTTTAACTTGGGCTGTGTTCATTTGCAGTATTTTGTGGTCGGGTGTGATTAAGTGTTTGTGGCTTCCTGTGGCTATTTTACTACTTGGTGCTTATCGGCCTCTCCTCGTGGTATTTTCAAATCGGCTGTGGTTGTTTAGTGTTGTAGCGTTGTGTTGCTGTACGCGGTTTGCATTTTCTCCATAAATTCTTGTATCCTGTAACTACTGTAACAACTCCCTCACCCCTACATTGCTTTGTTTGTTTGCAGTTACTTAAAAGGAGGTCAACACTGATCATTACTTTTGTTATAGATTCTCTATAAACTCGAGCTACAGCCACACAGATTCAGCTGTGGTGCCATTTTTATATCATAAAAAAAGAATGTAGTTAGTGATGAATATGTTGAAATGCAGTATCATAGTGGTTAGCACTCTGCATGGAGTTTGCATGTTATCCCTGTGTGTGTGTGTGGGGGACACTCATAATTGACCGTAGGTGTAAGTGTGTGAGTGGATGTTTTGTTTGTCTCTTTGTGGCCCTGTGATGGACTGGTGACCTGTCCTGGGTGTACACCGCCTTTCACCCTATGTCTGCTGGGATTGGCACCCACGCTCCCTGAAACCCGAGGATAAAGCATTAGAAGATGGATGGATGGATTATTATTCATATTAAATACAGTATCACAAACGGAAGCTCTGAACTTAAGTTTTAGACCTGCTAGTTAAGTTCTCGGTCCTCATCTACTCCTTTATTCACAAAGAAACTCCGTCTCGAGCGTGAGTGAAGCAGATGGAATAAAGAGAACAATAGCTTTGGAAAGTTGTTTTGTTTGAAACTCTGAGAAATGTAACGGCAGTCATAAGTGACTATTACTGATTGTTGCTGATGTGATTTGAGGAACACGGCGTTGAAAGTATTTTTGCAGAAAGCGACTGGAGCTGAAAAGTACATTTCACTCAGTGTCTAAAGAGTCCTACATCAAATGACGCAAATAAGGCAGAGAGGAATGATTAATGTGATTGCATGAGTGATTGCGGGATTGATTGATGGTTGGCCTCCTTTAATAAAAAGTTTGTGACAAATAATGTATTTTTCGTCACAAGGAAAAGGAGCACAAGCACAGCGGAGTTGGGAGGAAAGTACTCAGACAAGTTGGTGCAATATTGACTGTGCCATCTGTGATTTGTGTGACTTCAAAGCTACAATTACTTTGAGCAGTTTTAAGACTGATACCTGCTCATGTTAAGAGGCAGCCCCTCACCTCCGGAGAGCTGCCTGCCAGACAAGAAATAATTCATTTTTAAGAAACTGAGGTTTGGGCAAATCCTGCCGCACAGCTCTCTTCACATCCATCTTCAAAGAGAACCAAGTTCCTATATGAAACAATGGAATATTTGGCTTCTTATTCATGGCATGGTGCTTTTTTTTTTTTCTTTTTCCTGTGCAGGGTCCTTTAATTCCTCTATTGTTATTGGCAGGCCCTACTGGGCAGTCCTAAGAGGCTTTTTGGACCCCAGTGGACACTCTTAACCATAGACCAATCACAATACACAATAACAAGACGGCACATTCATTCCAGAACTGCAGGGATTTTAGTAATGGGACAATCTCCGTCTTTAGAGAGACAATGAAAAGTCCCCAAGACATCCTGGGTGTTTCCACGAGAGGCCATTTTGTTCGCTGCAGCTGTTTCCCGGTGTCTCTTAAATGACAGCTTTGCTGCAGCCATTAACATGCATGCCGCTGAAACAAGTATTATAGTTTAATTCCTACCATGAAAAGCTTCCAGAGGCATAAAAAGAGGAGCCACGATACGGAGCGGCGCGAAAAAGACAGACAAGCTCCAGAGGCCTCATTGCTTGTGCGTTGCATTGACTTAATGGCAAATTGATGTCATTGGAATTTTCAGCGAGGCAGCAAGATCTTATCGCACAGATAAATGAATAAATATTTTATACTTGAGCTGGATTTTTTTTTTTTTTATCCTGCTACAAGAAGGCTAAGGTTGAGGAGGGAGTCAAGTAAATTAAGAGAAAGAAAAGAGAATGAGGAAGAATGGGAGAGAAATAAGAGCTTGGGATGTCAACTCGCTTAATGTTATTCAGAGGCAGTGAGTCATGTAAGAGAAAAGGATCTTTTCTTGTACCAGTCAAGGACATTATCTGCTCCTGCTAGCAGTTATTAGCATTAGCATTTATATATTCAATGCAATTTTGAGGTCTGGTGATACTCTGAGGGGTCAGGGGAAAAAAGCGAAATGAGGGAGAAAGAATAAAAAAAAAAAAAAAGGTCTTTTCTCTGTGCACAATTGGCACTGACCAGGACAGAATAACCAATGAGGTAAGACACAAGGACATTTCATGCTGGAATTCAATCTGTGATCAGAGCTCAAATTCTCTCAATCAACAGGAGGCCACACTTGGAATATAGCAGAAATACCAAAGACAATTTCAGTATGAGCTAGAAATGAATGTTTTGATCATCTCGGGTTCTGCACTCGAATCTTCTCATATAGCATGTGTACTTATTTAGTATTCGTTTACCAAATTATATCCACATCCACACTTGAGGAAGTCAGCTTATATTTTAAGCAAAACGGTTTCATTAATTGGAACAGATTTTATTTTAAGGGCGCTGCATTGTGTTTTCCGGGAAAGAAACGTGGGGGAGGTGATCCACTTGATGGACACGCACATCAACACACACGCACACACACATTAAACACACAAACTGGCTGGACGGAGTCGGCTAATGGTTTATCCCCCCATCAACAGAGGGTCAAAGATCATGAGCTCAAGCACTCAGACGGTTTGAGGCAGTGAAATGCATCATCTGTTCAATTTAAAAACAATAAAAGTCAATCAAAACGGCTTCTGTCTCAGCGAGAATTTGGGGCATAATGATGCAAAATGGCTGTAGGATTCTTTTTTTTTTTTAGAGCGATAACCATCATTTTAACAGCTTCTGAAAGTATTCCGCTTGATTTAGTAGTCATTATTGGTTTGTAAAAGTCTTTAGTCTGTCAGTAAGAGCTGGATAAAGTGTATATTCCAGTTGTATAATCTGTGATTATGCTGCCAGGAAACACCATTATAAAAGATGTAGATTTACTCAGTTCTTGTATTTACCCTCTGGGGGTCATCCTTGAATAATTAAAAAACCAAAAAAACACTATCTATTTTTCATTGTTATCTAAAGCCAGCGTAATCAACCCATGTAAACTGTTGTTGTGCACTTGGAACGTGCGTTTTCAAACGTCTAAGCCCCATTACACATTGACGTTTCTCCAACTTGAAAGACAGTAGATCCTCCCACCCCGGTGATGGCGCCGCGTCTCTTCCACCTGCAGTACATCAATTTGAAGGCAGATGGGATGTAATGCCCATCATTTTCATCGGTGATGTGCATTAAGGAAGCTCTGAAAACAATATGGGCTTTCTCTGTAGTGACATAAAAGAATTGTGCCTCAGTTCTTCATTTTAATGTCGAGCAGGAAAAAGGAAAGAGAAACAGCAATCCATGAATCTTTTATCAGCATTCATTTGTCACTATGTGAAGTCCCTTAGTGGTGTCCACAAAAAATATATAATTTTGCTCTATTTTCATTATCTTTGTATTTGTTCTATGAGTAATTTGGGAGCCCCACACTCCCCCTCATTACACACCCACATCCACAGCCCACCTTGTCCTAGACAGTCATTGTGCAGTTGTATTAAGTGGTAGGGGGCAAAAGATGAGGGGATGGGGGCACAGCAAGGGGGGGGGGCACATTCTCTTCTGAGGCTGACTTTGAGATTGTTATTATCATTTTCAAAGCATCAAAGCTTTCTCTCTCGCTTTCTCTCACTCTCTCTCCATCCAAGCTTAAAGAGATGAAAGTTTGCCTTTGTTCCATCCCCTGCTACATTACCTCTATGCATTAGGCCTCCTCTTTATCCGTGAAATTACCTTTTAGCTTTCTCATTCAGCGCAGGCAGTCTGCATGCGACGAGATGGCTTGCACTTTTTTTTTTCTTTTTTACCACATCATATCCCCCCTCACACCTCTCTCTCTCTCTCTCTCCTACTTTCTCTCTCTCACACTCTCCTCCAAAAAAATTGTTGCATTTGCAGTTTGATTTTGCCCCCCCCACTCGCGCGCCTCCCTCCTCTCTACTTGATATGAGGTCCATCTGTCCCTTCATTATATGGTTAGTGTTGTTCTTTGATCGTTCTATCTCCAAAGCAAACACAGTGGTCTGTGTTGTTCCCCCATCACGCAGATGGCTCGGAGATGATGGCCGAGATGATGCTTCTGTTCTCTTCTTCTTCTTATAATAATTTTCGGCACACTGCTGTTCAGAGAGCCACTTTACCGCTCCTCTTAAAATGCCCTTTGAAGCTGACAGGAAGTGCTCTAAGAAAGGAAAAGTTCCTTGACCGTCATGCAAAAGCATCTTTGTCCACCCCCTTTTTGGTCATGAACGATCTGTCTGTCTGTCTGTCAGTCTGTCTGTCTGCCATGTTTTTACGTGACAGCTCTTAAAGTGAAATACTGGCTGCAGGTGAAATGGCTTTTTATGGCGATCATATTTTACAAGACCCTGTAAAATATTCTGAAACTCTTAAGCATTACAAGCAATGACTGGAAAATAGTGTAAGGGTCAACGCCTCTACAACCAGTGCCAAGTCAATAGATTTAATAAATGTTCCCCTGTCCATAAAATGCTCATATAGGAGTGGCCGGTTAGCCCGTGTGTTTGCTTTGCAAAGCAATACATGCGAGTAAAAGTCCACTCCACACTCGTAAACTCATCTCCAGAGAAGCACTTACCAGGCATTGTTTGGCCGCAGGACAGAATTAATATACAAATGAGCAAAAGTGTATATGTGTAAGGATGAGGATGGGGGGGAGGGGGTACACTCAGACAGAGATACACACATGTGTACTACACAGCTGGAATGACTCTTCACAGACAAATGTAATTAATAGCTTTTTATCCATGTAGAATTTGAAATGAAGATGTAAATTGTTCGTTTAACATAGCCATAGGACATTGAGTCGTCTGCTGTCAGAGTCAATTACAGACTCAGCATAGTCCCAGACTTTATGAAAACCTAATCAAGATGTGGCGAGCGTGTGCTTGTGTGTGTGTGTGTGTGCGTGCGTGCGCGTGCGTGCGTCTCTGCACATGGGTGTGTCTGTAGCTTCTGTCTTAGTGTAAGTGGGATGTTTTACACTGATTCTGGGCAGTTACACCGATATAAAAATATCTCCAGACCAAATCTTATCAACTGAGAATAAAGCTGGTTCCATATTTGCTACTGAGAGGGGGGGTTATGCAGTAATATTAAGTGCCACTTGAGCTGTTTTCTGGTCATGCTGCTTTAGTTTGGGTAGTTAAATATGGCTAAAATGCCAGTATTTGTACATTTGTACATTAAGATCTGGCATCACCAAAAGGTGTACTAATGACTTAGTGACTAACCCAAGACTCAATAACAGTAATATTGAAATGCCATGATATCATTTATATGCAGTCACACATTGTACAACAAAAGAAAAATTTAAATAAAGTTTGGTTTTAAAAGATTAGATATTGGTCATCAACTCCCCAACTGGGTCAGCAAAGCATAAAGTTAAAAAAGAAAAAGAGGGCGAACTGTGCTGCATTCAGACGACAAATTCAGTCTATTTTTTATTTGTTTGTATTCAACCAAAAAAGGGAAGGTTTCCACAAAGTACTGAGATTTAGAGGAAACTACAAGTTCCTGGAACTGCCACATAACAGTATTATTTAGATGGATTAGGGAGTCAATATCCCAATATGACCCACTTCTGGCAGAACACATTATAACATACAGTCATTGAGTTAATAGGGGGGAAACAGACAGGTAATTGCAGTAGAGCTTTCGGATACCAAAATATTTCTGTCACAGATTCAACTCCAAACCATGCTCTTCTGCAGATTTGTTAGTAAGGTACTTTAGAAGAGATGCATTAGCTGCAATACAAGGTACTGTATGTACCAGATGTATAAACAAGATCTTATTTGCACCAATACTTCGAGTGACTATTATAACTCACTTCATCCTGTCATCTGTTTAGGACATTGTTCATGTTAGAGACGGCATCAGGCCGTGACCGAGCTGACAGAGTAAACATGCTTCCCAAGGATTATCCCTCTGATTTGGACAAAGAACCTACTGATGAACTGACTGACGTCACGCTTTCTTTAGACCTGTAGGACTCGGCATGCCTTCATCAAAACATCTAAAAACCATGCCTGATTGTGGATTACAGTCAACATTTGTCAACATGTACTTTGCAGTAAGACTGCATGTGTGGTTGAAGGTTGCCTCGTCTGTTGTGTGATCAGACTCTGTGTACTTGTGGAGCGCAGCAGCTCTTGTTGCTGCCGCTAAGGAGATTGCTTCACCTACAGTGCTGTGAGAAAGTCTCTTTTTTTAGAACACAAAAACAAAACAAAAAATTACAGGAAATATGTATGCAGTAGTAAAAAAAAAAAAAAAGCCTGAAATTCTACAGGCTAAAATGTCAAGTGTTTAGTGTGCTGATTCCCGACACAATAGCAGGACTCGGGCTGTCTAAAATCTGGAGTGGAAGCCCAATTAAAGTAATTGGTAACACCTGTACGTGCGTGTCCGACTATTCCATGTCAAAAGACACGCTTGAGCCTTACACATGTATGTATTTAAGTCATTAAGACCAACTCTCAGTCACATTATTCCAATCAAAATGCCAAAAAAAAACAGAATTTGACAGACTTAAAGTCATACTTTTGTATCAGCAGGGCCAACAACAAAGCTAGTGGTGGCTTACGACGTTTGCACAGAACTTTGTTTGTTTTTTAGATGTTTATGTTCATATACGGAAACAATGTGCACTGTACCTGGTGAATGAATGTGAATGGATGAATGTGCTCTTGACCAGAGTTGGCAACCTCCTCTTTCTTTAAATACGGTTAAATTAAAGTTGTCCATGTTATTATGTACTTAATTTCATATATTTATTCCTCTGTTTTTGATATTAACAGATTATAAATGTGTTTTTATTGTGTAAGTAAATGTCGTTCCATATCAAAATAACCACTTTTAGTTTGGATTTCTGTGAAACAGTTGTTCCCCCCCCCCCCACACACTTTTGTTCTCGAGATCTCCCTCTTGACCAGACTAGATGCTCATTGGCCCCCAGGTCATTTGAGTCTTGACAGTAGAATGTGTAATTTTTCAAACCATTTTTCTCTTTCTATCTTTAGTCTTGTGCAAAGTAAAGATGGGTTTATTAAATAGTGATAACGTTTGTTTTCTTTTATAATACAAAACCAAAATACTGTAATACCATGATACCATATAGACCCCTCTTTGTTTCCATTTATGATCATCAGCTGGAGCCATTTCCTTCACCCAGGCTTGAAACTGTTTATTACTCAGAAAGTTGAAAACGGCTCTGAAAATATGTTGTCAAACTTTCTAATGCAACTTGTCATGCCAGTGTACATGTGACACAAATTTTGTTGACAGAACTCAAATACCTAAATGAGCTCAGTGGAGTAAGCCATGCAGATGGAGGTTTGCTTGTGTGGAAAGTCATTTATAAACGCCAAGGGTAGCCATTCATGCTCAATGATTTAGGACTTTCAAAACACATTTCTAGTTCATTTGAATAATAATGGTCATAAAAAACATTGCCTGGGGCGCAGCAAGCATACATCAACCAACAACAAATGCTTTCTGAAGTTGTCGAAAGGCCCACAAACACGAAAACAATTAGGGCGCACAACTTAATTTGCGAAGAGTATGCTGCTCTGTTACGCCATGCTCATTTTAATGAGTTTGAAGGCAGTGGTGTCCTGTCGTGCCGACTTAAACAGACCTCACCGCGTGTGTACATGGGCTAGCACACGCCTGTTTTCCCGTGCACACACACACACACACACAAACACATTTCCCTTGGTTTCTTATGCCTGACTTGATCACACCGGGTAGCTTATGATAAGACATTCAAGCACCCATATGCATGGACTCACACAAAGACAGATCAAACAAACCTATCCACTTCAAACAGATGACCCCATGATTGCCGTACATCAAATCTGGCGTGCAATTAAGTCTGAGTAGTGTTCATCAGCCTAGCCTCGCTTTGTCCAGAGGCTTTTCATTGTCTATAGCACACTTAGTTGAAATCCTCAGTGTGGAGAATCAAAAGATGAGTGCAATTACATATCGCCAGTGTGCCTTTGAAAAAAAAATCAAATTAAAAATAATCAACCTTTACCTTCTAAATAGAAAGACTTGCATACATACATTGTTACCGTGCACTTGGATTAACCCCAAACACATTAAACATTGTGAAACAACATTTCTCTATACTGCAGCCCACAAAAACATGAATTTTGCATGAATTCTTACCTCTTGTGTCTTTATGCGACTATATTGTGCGGATTATGCGGCTCGTCTAGAATCTAGTCTTTCAGTTGACTTTGGATATTGAGTGCGTTTGTTTTAAACTCTTGGTCCGAAAAAAAAAAAAAGGTTCAAAAACTGGTTGCAAATGTAATTTCAAATGAGCGGCTTTTTCCTTTTGAGAATCACAGTAAGTGCTCAGGGGAACATTGCAATAATTGAAATCAATTTGCCAACTTGTTATCTTGAGAAAATGACTTGTAAAATTGAGAAAATTGGCAACTTGGAAAAAAAGAGAATAAATTATTTACTGAAATACTGAAGTGATGTCGACCAAACCAACGAGACAGTCCGGATCAACACTTCTGAATGTTAGTAAATGGACAGCTAATCTAAGTGTGTTAAATATGCTGACAACTTTCAACGCACCTTCTTACTTCATTATTACAACATGTAGAATAGCAATTAATGGAAAATAATGAGTGCACGTCGAGTAACAAGACAAAATCTCATTATCTCTTTTCCACGTGGCGTCTTGTTTGCCAGGTGGATGCTGCGCGCCTCTGTCAGGTTGGAGCTTGAGTCGCAAAATGGTGCTCTTGTTGTACACATGTGGCCTCAACAACTGGCTTTTATTGTCTGTGTAGAAATGAGACGCGCACCATCGTGTCTGTCTACACTGGAGACCATGTACATGCGTTCAGACAGTACACGCATCCACACATGAAACAACACACGCGCCGACTGCACACAGAGGACCATACCCACCGCAGCCCAGGTGGAAGTGACACAAACAAACTGCTCACTGACTGAGGAAAAAAAAACAACAACAAAAAAAGCTCCCCAGCAAACAATGCAAAGTGAAAAGATATTAATATTTAAATAGATCATTTGCAAAAATAAGTATAATTAGCGGTTCATATTCATGTATTCACTTCAGGGATATCACATTGAGACATGTCTACTTATTCAAATAAGATGCAACATGTCACAGGGTGCATATATGCAAATGCACATATGCCGCTAATTACACATTGCCTGTCACAAAGAGAGGGGCTTTCAGTGAAAATGTTCAGAACCTTCTATGAACTGTTCAACCAGGCTGCTAAGGCTGCTCAGGTCTAATTAAAACACGCGTGTCCCCAAGGCCTTATCAAAGCACGGTAGAAATATGTACATCTCAAATAGAGGAGAATTAGCTAAATAAAGGACCTCCCTGGTGCTTTTGTCCTGCTCATATTCCCGGCACTGCACTAACAAACTTTAGTTCTGATTGATACTGATAGTCCACCACAGGGATTTGAGAATATTTTGACCTGAGGCGGGGGACTTTTATTTTGACATCTTCTCCCCTGGCACAATCCAAGATTTGATACTGTGCTTGACACCAGCGTCACTGAAGACTCCGGTGATGGAGACGGAGGTATTTTAATGAGGTGGAAAAGAGAGGTAAACCTTGAAGGAAGTGTTTTCTAATTAACCAAATGATTTGGCCCACAGGGCTGGCGACTGACAAATTATACATTGTGTACCAACGTGAAATTGATAACATGGTAGGGCATCAAAGCAATTTAGGGGGTTTTCAGAAGTGTTGCACAAACTTTTGATTGGCTCTCACGGAGAAAATAATTACAGCTGCGGTTTTATTTTTTGCGGAAAAACAATGGGTATCCATTAGTTAATGATTCATTTTGAATAACAACTGATATATTTTCCGGACGCGGCGCAAATCTGAAGTGTATCATCCTGTTAAGGCAGCGACTTAAAGCTACATTTGCATAATAAATAACATTGCTGACACTTGTATGGCTGCAGATTCCACCGCTTCCATCACTGCACATGCTGTTTGACCAACAAACAGAAAAAAAACAAAAACATCATTTACAAGTTTGGTTTCTGTTCAGACCAAAGATGAAAAAGACCTCTTCTCTTCTAAATGAACCAACAACAAATGCGTCTGCCAGCAGTGATTGCTGAAAAGGACACTTGTGTCTCACTGTCTTGCTTTCACGACACACGCGTTAACGCGCATTTGCATTCGCGCACAGAGACGCGGGGCCTCCGAGTGCAGTGCTGTCCGGCAAGGAAAATGTATGCAGCTCAGATCAAAGTGATGTTGCACACAGTAATCTTTCTCTATTAAGGATGTCACTTTTTGCAATCTTTTTGCAATTGCAGCCTAATATCCTTTACCACTCCACTGCTGGGATTGTGAGCACACGTACACACACACACTCACTGTCTCATCACACACATCCACGGTGTGTAGGTATCCCGCTGAAGGAGTCAGCCATGTGTATCTTTCAGATAGGGCTTGAGAAAGCCCTTGATTAGGACAGGAAGTCATGTGTGTAAAATTCACTATTTTTTACCACCATCACTCTACATGTAGTGAAGGTAGCTTGTGTCAGACTGTGTGGGTGTGCACACATCTGTAGAGATCATAATTAACTGACATAAAGGTAAATAGTAATATAAAATTAATTACACGCTCACAGTGAATTCCTTTGTACCTTTTAAAGTGAGCTCGCTTTTAATTTTGTGGTAAAATAATTAGATCCTGAGCTGTTTTGGAAATGTAATGCCGAGCCGCAGCGATGAAAGGCAAATTATTTACACTTGGTTTGTTTCTGGTGATAAAAATTCAAAATGGAGACCCAGCAGTACTGTGAACTGGAGATAAATATGTGTATTGTCTAATTCGGCTGATCTTCCTCAGGTGCATTCAGGCGTGCTAAAGTTGAACAGTATCCACCTCCATTCAAGACCAACTCAAGGTAAAGACATTTAATCTTCATTTCTTCATTTAAATTCATACTTTTTAGATGTTGTTTTTGTGTAGAATGATATTTTTGCTTTACCCACTTTTCCACGTGTTTATTCATGTCTTTTTTTCTGTTAATCATCCTTAAAAAAAAAAAAGTGCACTTGCACTTGTTGCATCTCCAAGTTGCAAGGTGCATTTTCACTACAGGAAATAGTGCCAGGATATTTACTTGGAACTATGCGTAGGGACCAGGGGCTAAATGAAAGCACCAGGTAGATATTTTTAGCCCCCCAAAAGTGTCCCTGCTTAACAGGGAGAACTTTGTGATAGTTTAGGAACCTGCAGGGTGGAGCTTGTTGCACTGAACATACCTGGTTGTGGTCCAGCATTTCATTTCACCCAAATCAAATCCCACAACTCACATTATCCATCCATCCATCCATCCATCTTCTACCACTTTATCCTCCACATAGACGGGGTACACCCTGGACAGTTCGCCGGTCCATCACAGGGCCACATAGAGAACCCGAACTAAACCCTTGTTCCCAGCGGGCCGTGAACCCAGGTCTTCTTGCTGCAACCCACATGATTTAAAACACAATAGTTCAAATGTTTTGAATTCACTCTGTTACCAGAGATTATGGGATGTTGAATTTGTCCAGACTCCGTTTAGGAATGATCCGATAAGTTTCAATACATAACAACAGTATCCCTCGTCGCTCCACTGTTAGTCCTGCTGCTGTTAACCTTACGTACCATGTGATTGCAGCAGCAATGTCGCCGTTCCTCACTTTCCCACTTGCTTGCTCTGTCTTTACTCTCTCACTGCATCAGTGATTCTTCAAAACATGTCTTGTGACCACATTATGGTATTATTATACAGTATGTGTCATTAGAGAATGGCCATTATGATAGATCACTGCTGGTTTGAGGTGCGGTCGAAGACTTTTCCAACTCTATTTTATATTTTCTTCATTGTATTTAATAATAACAATCATGTTCTGAGGGTTAAGTGTTGAATCATTAGCCAATGTATGCAATCCAGACCTGGTAAACTGAAGCTGCCTGGTCTGCATTGCTCTTCAGCAGGGGTTCTTCTGGAGGTTGTCATTTCAAGCAAACACTAAAGCATCTAATTTAATGGAATAAGAAGCAAAACCAGCTGCTCGTTCTGTTTGAATGAAAACCTGCAGCATTTCTGGCCTTTAACACTGCAACTACAGAGAAGGCACTTTCGGAGAGGGGCATCCAGCCACACTTAGCTCTGATTCCATGCTGTTTAGTGTATTTGTGCAGTATTCATGCACCTTTATTACTGTTTAATGTCAACTCTTAACGGTGCAAAACATAGCCCACCTACAAGCCACAATTTGCAATACGTTTAGTGTTATTGACCAAGATCCAAAGGTGCCCTGTAATTTCAGATACCTAGAGCAGAGTTTAACTGCACTTCACTACAGGGTTCCTAATATTCTTTGGATTGAAGGTGCTTTCGTTTTTACGCCACAAACGCACAAAAACATTAGAGGGTTAAAAAAAGGTAAATATTTTCTCAATGCAGATGGAGTTATCTTAAATTATGGCTATTCTATTCAGTCTTCTCCCTCCCTCCCTCTCTCCTGTTCTCCTCTTCTTCTCTCCCATCCCTTCTTTCTCGGTTGTGTCCCTCGCCTCTGGCAAATGGGAGTCATTTGTTTGTGTGAACTTCCCATAACCCGCAGTGCGTGAGACACTTATCATTCAGAGTGGGGCTGCTTCATTGTGAGTTGTAATACCTCTCTTCTCTTCTCTTCTCTTCTCTTCTCTTCTCTTCTCTTCTTCTCTCTCTTCTCTCCCACAACAGGCCCACATAACACCTGGCCTCACCCCTCATCCTGTGATTCCCCTGCCACACACAATGTTTGCTTACCAACACACACACACACACACTCTCTCATCTCCCCCATTTTGCCCTTTATAGTTTTCCCCTTCCCCCTACCGTCACTCCTCTCTTCAATCTCATTCCCCCTGTAATCTCGGGGTACACAGGACGGTACTCATTACTGCACTCCTCATCATATCGTCCATCCTCTGTCTTCTTTATATTCCTCTATTCTAACAAGTCTTCATCTCAGGAGCCATCAGTTGTCCTCCCCTTTTCATTTCCCTAATGTGCCCACAGCAAACACACACATATGTAAACACACACCATATACTGGCCCTAACTCATAATTTCATTGCCCTAACCTGGTCCCCATCATTGTGATGTAGAGTGCACCCCAGTACCCTGCAACTGTGTGGCTCACAGTGTGTATGTGTGTGTGTGTGTTTGTGTGTCCACACAATTTATTTTATCTCTGTGAATATCTTTGGGTAAAATGAGCGTGCATTTACCCAGAGAGCGAGACAAATCAGGTAACCTAAACAAGGAATGGCAGAATGCATAAGGAAGAAAAAGTGAGATGAAAATAAAGATGGAAACCGAAAGAGGGGTGAGACACAGACGGGGAGAGGAAAAGAGCAATTTTTTAAGGAGGGAAAGCTGTCATAGGAGGCCGAGGTGAGCCTTAACCCTCTTGCTTGCTTTAATCCCTCATTTATGTGAACTCAGCTTTGGAAATGAAGCTGTCACTGTATTTTCCTTCCTTTTTACCCATGCTGTGGTTGAATCAGAAACCACACATGCATGCAACACACACACACACACACACACAATCGCATAACGGAGACACAGAAAATCACTCAGGAGAGGTTTTAAATTCATTCCAGAGTTGGAGGCAGAGATTCATAGAGCCTCACCTTGTCTCCTAGAGGAGGAATCATCGTATATGTTGGAGACAGAGGGGAATTATGGGTAAATGCAGTGGAGAGGAATGATAGTCTGCAATCTGTGGCTCTAATCTGGGATCTTTGACACATGCCATTCATTTCAGGCGATATTCCACGGCTTGATGTAGAGCGGATGTATTTGACTTTGCAGTCACTTTTGCCTGTTTTTTCAACACAAATCTGAAAAAATGTAATGTAACTTTAAAATAAATGAAAGACACTATTGTTTAAATCACCTTTGTTCCTTTTAGATCATCTTAATTGGGTATTTTTAAGTGTAGGAGTGTTACCTGTAAATGCAAAATAGCCGAATTGTGTATTTAAAAAAAAAACAGAACAAAAAAAACCCACTAAGAAATCCGTCAGTATGTCCATCACCTTAAAATAATAGTCTGAAATAAAATGATTAAGTGTACCATCATAAATGTTACGACTAATTAAAAAAAAAACCTTAAGGTGTCATATAATTTAAAGAGATTTTTAGTTGCATTGAATGTATACACCAGATCTTATTATTTTTTACCTAGAAGGACAGAGAGAGGACAAAGTAAATCAGTAAAGGGCACTTGTCTATTGCAAAGGCACAGCCTTGTACTGCCATCTAGTGGCGGCACAAGAAAGAGGATCAATGGTTGATTGGTCGATGGAGGGATTGATTTATCCTTTATTTAATAAACAAATAACCAGAGATAATGGAAGCACTCTGAGATGTAATGTTTGGAACTTTTGAACAAATCCAATAATAATTACATAAACTGTAAAAACAAAAAACGTGTTTATGAAATTCTGGCAAGGCACTATTATTGCATTAAATAAATGTTTTGTACATAACATGTATTTCTATGTAACTGGTGAGTTTACCATATTTTCCTGATTGCCTTTTAAACAATTCATATTAATACTGCTTTTTCAATATTATATGAAAAAATATATACATCCTACTCAGACGAAAGTCAGGTCATTTTTATGAAACAACAGTCAAAGATAAGAGGTAAAACAAGGTTGAAACTAAGTTAATAAATAGATTTAAAAAAAGGCAAAAGAATCATATTCCTGTCCATCCTTTGCTCCTCAAACTCCTCGTTCCTTCATTTCTCCCCCCCTTGTTCTTCTCAGGTGGAGCAAGCATCATACTGGTGTGTAATAGCATGCTGTCAGTGTTGGCTGTGGTGAGGTGTGGGGAGGAGAGTGGTGCGTCTCAGATGAGATATGTGACTGGCATGCTAACACGCAGTTTTATCTGAGGGAAAAAGCGGGGAGAGACGGAGGGACCCCACATCTCCTCACTACAGGCCTGTGATTAAAGCTAGATGAGCACACACACACACACGCACACACACACTTCCAAAAAACACACCCATAGAAGTGTAAACACATGCACGTGTGGAGATTATAAATAAATGACACACAGGAGGGCATACACACACATTTCAGTTTATATATACGCAGCCACACATCCTCCCGTTGTAGGTATTGTTTTGACCTAAGCACCTCTGCTCGAACATTATGAAGTTGATCGAAGGATTTGGTTCTAGACGGCACATCCTCGGCCTGAGAATAAGAGCTCTCACTTTCATCCACCGGGTTTCGTCCACTACACACAAACGCCGACACACGTATACATAAAGCCCAAAGAAAATGATTGTGTGCAAAGACGGACATAAACAAAATCACAGATTTAAAATAGTACAGCTGGCTTCGGCGCGGCTCTGTTTCATCTTAAATTTCCATTTTACATTCTACTTTGGCTTTAGGGCTTTGTCTCGGAGTGTGATTTCTCAGATGGACGGTGGCCGGAAACTAGTTTGATTTTAGATGAGCAGCATCAGCCGACAGTGCGGTCTCTATCGCTTGCCAATAAAGCTTTGGATACAGATTTTACATCCCTGACCGATGGAACTGTGAGGGCACATGATGACTTCCATGAAGCAAGTAAATGGACAAATCACTCCCAGTATTGTATATGTGAAATTCATATTGGAATGCATTTCTGCCAGTTTAGTGTTATGTATCTGTCTATATTGTTTTCAGGATCAAATGTGAAAAAAGTCAATTTTCTTTCTGTAAACAGATAAAAAAACACATGACATTATATTGTTTTTCTGGCTGTAGTGATAGGAAATACATTGCTTTTTGTCTATGTCACATTTTCATCTGTTTTATAAAAGCTAAAAAGTGAATGCATAGTAACTTCACTGTGTGTATATACAATAATACTATCCATGACTTGTCAACCAGCGTACTGCGACGCTCATGTGGAGGATAAAGCAGTATGCGATGAATGAATGAATACTTGGTGTTCCAGAGGGTGCTATCGTACCAGATCATGAAATGGAACCGCTTTAAAAAAAAATCACAAGTTCTTTTGAAATCTCAATTTAATCAATGTATATATTAAGAAATGTAAACATTATCAACACACCAAAAATATAAAAATGAATCATTCATCATTGAATTAAGCAAGGCAGTTCAAAATTGATTATCCAAATATCTATAATCACCATTTTTGAATATGTACAGTCTGTGTTTGCATTTACCTTCTTTACACGTTATTGATAAATGACAGTCCTACCACTGGTGTCCTATTGACCTTGACCACAGACTACTATGCCCCTTTTATTTTCTTCAGCTGCTGAACAAGTGTGTGCTATGACTTTGTCCTGCACGTGCCGTTGAGTAATTTACACCACAGCCATGTCTGAAATTATTACTTGGAATATATGACTGGTTAAGTTTAGATTAGATAAGTTGAATTACCACCATGTTCTCTTCAGGGTCTGTATCTTACTGATACGACGCCGTCTTAAACCTGAATTGAAAAACGCATATCTTGTTTACAGTGGCAACGTAACTACAGTACATGTGCAGGTTCTGCTTGTTAACTGCTGTGGTGTTTTTTTTTGTTTTTTTACAAGGTCCCTTAATTTGAAAGTGACATATTGAAGTTTTAAATTGCTACACGTGGCTACTTTAATCATATCTGAGTTATTGTTGCATCACTGCCCTCACAGTCACAGGTGGAAGACGTGGGGTAAAGTCTAACCTCAGACACTGAGCAGAGATTGCTTTCATAAGTTTTAAGTACCACGGAGGAGATGATGAATAGAGGGCAAGGAAGCCGATCCTTTATGTCAGCTGCTTTGGAAGAGTGCAGGGAGAAGTCATGGGTCTGTCTGTGAGGAAGACGAGGGGCTGGCTGGAGGACAATGAGACTGGGGGAAGACTTTATACATATCTGGGCCTGGACCCTGTGGGGGCGATGGGATTGGAGTGTCAGGAGAAGCTGCTGGAAGAGAGGCAGAGACAGGAAATTCATTTAACTTTTTGCCAATAAAATGTTTTGGTTTAAAAATAAAAAAAGGGAATCTATTGATAGTCTGTAAAATGCATTTACTGTGGCCCATGAGAAATCTATATTTGCACATTTAGAGGCACATTTCCCATCAATCTGGTGTGGCCATTAGTTGGTGTAATATTGCCACATTCTTTTTTATTATTATTTTAAAATGGAAACATAATTTGTGTTCTGCAGGCCTGTTTGTGGGCATATTTATTTTCAACAGTTAATGGTTTCCTCCTACACTCCAAAAACATACAGATTAGGCAAATTGGACACTCGTGTAAGTGTGTGCAAGTGGATGGTTGTTTATCTCTATGTGGCCCTGTGATGGACTGGCGACGTGTCCAGGGTGTGACCCCGCTTTTTGCCCTATGTTAGCTGGGATTGGCACCAGCGCCCCCATGTGGAGGATAAAGCGGTAGGAGATGGATGTAGAAATTGCATGCATACATACAGGTGTCAAGTATGTGGTTCTTACCTATCTGTGGAGTGTGTGTTACAGGCATGGCACTGATGAGAAGCGTGTGTCCAGTCATGGGATCCTGGGCCAGCTGGGTGTGTGCTGGGTGGTGCAGGTGTGTGGGCTCTGATGTTAAGCCTGAACGCACAAGACAGCAACTAGTTAATCAAGCGCCAGCAGCATTAAATAGTCAAATGATCACGTTTTTTTGTAATTTTTTCCTAAATCTTCTTTGCAGAAAACGTTGCAGAGCACTGTGCTCCATTTCTCCACTGGAGCGCATGACGGGTGTTGCTGAGGTCGTCCTATTTTTCTCTCTGCAGGTTTACAAGCACAGACACGTGGCCCCGTCTCACCTCCCAGCAGCATCTCGTGCAGCAGGTTGTCTATCTTGGCCAGGCCGCAGAGCTTAATGAACTGGAGCTGTTCTATCATTTGCCAGGTGATGCTCTGGAGGGTGGGCAACAGGAGCAGCAGCTCTCCAAAACGACCCCTGGAGTCGTACTGACGGTCGTTAATGTAATCTTCCAGACTCATCTGGACCTGGAGACACACGTCAAAGTGCCTAAGTATTAAAACAATGATAGTAAAATGTATGTAATTATACAAACTGATAATTAGGCTTGGTTGCTCCTTGGTCTATTAGCAATTATAGGAGACGATATCAGAAAAGACCTTGAAATGCTTGACCTACCTGCAGACGGATGGCCTTGATCTTCGAAGGGTCCCGCAAGGATTTAGCATCTGCAGATTGGGAGGCAAAGAATGGAAGTGAGGATCAGATTAAGGGAATGAGAGGTGGAGAGAAGGATTGAGGGACATGTGGGTGAGGGGAAAAAAAAGAAATATCAAGCATGGAATTGGGGATATGACTGGAATTGGTGGAATGATTATGGTCAAACTGGGGCATGAAGGAAAAATGAGGGGATTTAGTGGAGGAAAGAGAGGGGGCAGACTGAGCTGAGGAGATGTGAAAAAGGGAAGAAAAAAATACAATTTAACAATTTGTGTTTTTATTTCTTACCTGTCCCATAGTTTGCCTTATTTGAGGTTTATGCTTGTATGTTTTCTATTTTTTCTATATACTGTTCACTGTCCACTATAAAACACTGGATGTTTATTCTTAAAAAAATGAATCTTGAGCTGATATGAATTACATCTGACTATACTATATCATATGACATATTCAAATATGTATGGAAGTATAATACATGACTTGCTAGCTTTGGTCACTCTAACAAACAGATGACAATTGATTGACACAGATACAGAAAATGGTTCCTGAATTTCCCAGAGAGTCGTCCACATGAAATCCAGTTTCTTTATTGTAATTACCTGGATCAAAGAAGACAATAGCCTTGAGAGCCGCATACTCATTGTCATCTATTTGGATATTCTGAAAAGGATGGACCAGCTCATCCAGCACGCGGTTGGCTACCCTACATATCTCTGCTTCAGGACTGTTCCTGTGTATCACACAGCCGTTACCTGCAGGCAGAGAGAGCATTGGTCAGTGGCTGCGTTGACGAGAGCTGAAAGGGAAAAGAAAGGTATTTGGGTGTGTTATGGTGTGTGGAAAGGAGAGTTTTATCCTTGAGTGAAAGATAAGTTTTGTTAAGGGTTTCAGTCAAGGTTGTGATAAAGGAGTGTAGGGAAGGTCTTAAGAGGTAATGCATATTGAGTGCGGCAGTGTGCGTGTGTGTGTTGTTGACAGATCCGCCTACAATATAATGTTCGTACATGCGCCCCAGTAATGACTAATACCGTTTACAGGAGACACTTGTGGAGGCATAAAGGAAGAAACTGAAACCTTGAGTTAATCATTCTCAGCTAACACAACATTTGATCAGTCTTCACACATCAGCGCTGAACCACCTGATTGCACCACATATAAATTACACGGTCAGTCCGTACCTAAAAGCAAGAAGTCCTGGAATGGCGTTGACCTTTTAGCGACCCCGAGCAAGAGGTGTTCGCCTGCATGAGCCCTCAGCAAGCTCACCTGGAGACAAAGGCACACACCCACAGTTAAACAAAGAGCACAAACAATGCAACAATGCCTCCCCTTACAGGCCTTACATACATCACACTGAGGGTCATGCTTGTAGTGTAGTATGTGCTGAAAACTAACATCTACAGCACAATCTCATGCCATCACGTCACATATTCTTTCATCTTCAAGTGGAACTGGCTTAAGTGAGAATGATTAAAGGTAAAAAAAAAATTAAAAAAATGACAACACTTCCATTTTTATCAAGAAATTCCATAAAAACTGCATCACTTTAAAGGTCCAGTGTCTAAGCATCAGTGACGTCTGAAGAGGAGATTGCAGATTGTAATTGACAGACGACTCCTCACCACTTCCTGTCCACAATGGCATTGGGGAACTGATAATGTGTAACTCAAAGGTAGCGCAGCACAAATGCTGTTACATAACATTTCTGAGGTAGGCACCATGTTCCGTGCTTTGGAAAGCTCTTTTTTTTTTACCTTCTATGCATTTATTTGATTCCCAATCAAAATACACTGGTAAAATTTGCTTTAAATTGTTAATATACAATGCTTAACAAATGTATTAGACCAAAATTAAAAACTAAAAATGTTATTGTTATTTATTTGGCAAATAACAAACTCAGTTCACCTTTTTATACCCACATTTGCTCACTGGGCTTCTCTGAAATGAATCAAGCTAAACATTCAACCACTAAAACTAATCTTTCTGTTCAGGAAACCAAGTAAACAACTAAAATTTGATGAAAAATTACATTTTAGCATTAAAGAGCTTTTACATACTGATGAATTAAACATTACAGAAACATAAAAAAAAATACTGCTGTTAATTTAGGGCAGTGGTGATGGTCTAATACATTTGTTAATCACTGTACATTGTGCAATTTACTAAAGTGATGAAAATGCATGTAATCATGACTAACTATTGAACTTCAGAGATTTATTAAGAGAAAATAATGTTTTTTTGATGCACTATTTAAGTGATTAAACACGTACACAAACATCCTAGTGAGTAGTAGAATCAATTTCTGCCATTAAACCTGACTAAATATTGGTTTTAACCAGGTTTCTAAAAACAAACACAACTTGACTTTACCTGGTCATCCAGTGGCAGCTCTCCAAAAGCAGGAATATATTTGGCCCATTCAACCAGCACCAGCAATTGCTGTCTCATTGATTCGCAGATGTCGCCAACAGTGGCCGACTTCTGCTCTGATATGTCTGACATTACAACTGGAGCAGTGATCTAGATTAAATAATAGCTTCAGTTTAGTCCAGATGAATAGTTAAGATGCTAATATCAGCTCAAATGCGGCTCCATGTTAGTGTCTTACTTGTTGGGACAGTGACTCAGCTTGGGCCAGAATAGTAATGGGTGGCATGTCTTGGGAGTCGGGGATATTTCTTCGCGAGCTGATCCGATCTCTCTCATTCTGCACGGCTAAAATAAACAGATAGATCAAAAGTTACTGTGTGTATAAGTATGAAAGGGGAGCATCCATTTCATCACTTTCAATCCTGGTTTGCTGTTTTTTCTTTCAGCTGACAGTCAAGGCTGTTTGAAAGTGAAGAGAAATGAATGCTGAATGCAGACACTAGGGCAGTTAATATTTAGGGAAAATAGCCATACAGGCTGGCATCAGCACGAGGAGTCAAACGTTAACTTGTTGCAATCCAGAACAACATGTTTGAATAACACATGATTAGGTGTCATAAAACTCTGTGCCAAGGTTATACCCCTCATAAATACACACACACACACACACACACACTAAGTAATCACCTATTTTAGGACTCCAACCATCTTGATTCTGATTTTCTGACCGCAGCCCTTTTTCAGTGTCATGGGCTTTAAATCTGAGTTCATGAGTCATAAAATAAAAATAAATTACATTATTTGTAGTTTTTCCCCATTGGACTCATTCCATCTCGTTTCATATCTGCATGTAAACACTTTCAGTATCAGATCAGTTCAGATGAATCAATTCAGTGTCTTCTACTTCCTGTCTCAACCTGGGCGGTGGGTGCGTGGGTATGTGTGTGGGGAGGTGATAGTTTCCATACCTTCTTTTTTCATCCCAGCCCTGAAACATTTGTTGAGTCTGCAGAATCGACACTGGTTCCTCTTATCTTTATCCACAATGCACTGCCTGCTGAACCTGCATGTGATGAACATATAATCATATAAGCAGCTTTACAGAGCAAGACACATGATGACGCATGAGTAGTGTATAATCTCACGATATATACATACTGTTATATGGAATATGGAATATGACGTGCCGTGATGTGATGACTGGAGTGAGTTGTTGATACACGTATGTACAAATACATATAATCAAATACAGGTTTTTAACGTACCTGCATGTGTAAACATGGTTCTTGCGTATGGAGCGTCTGAAGAAGCCTTTACAGCCGTCACAGCTGGAGGCACCGTAGTGTTTCCCTGTGGCTTTGTCTCCACAGATCGCGCAGTTGCTGCTGACTCCATCCGGACCGGCCAGGCTCGGTTCTGTTGGCATGCTGTCTGAAACACACGAAAACACACACGCCCATGCAGGTAAATGCACACGTACAGCACAGATACCTACAGTATGTACATCCTTTATGCAATAATATGTGATTTTGACACATGTTCCGAGATCTTTATATTCCAGTTCATTGATATAGATATAAATGCTCACACATTTTAATGCAGTTTACATTTCACAGAACACATATTATTTAGATTCTTTCAAATTGGTGTGACGTATACATCTGCATTTGGTGAAAAAATGTAATCAAACTTAAAGTCAGGTTATGCATTGTCTTTTTTGATAGTGGCAGGAGTATAATATTGACCCCAACAATGAACAACATTGTCGAATCCACTGCTGGTCAAAGATCCGTAGAAAAAAAGGCTGAAGTAATCGTTTCCGTTTCTGACGGAATATTTTAGTAGAAAGTACACCTCCTATTACTTTCTACACTTCTGTTGTAGCAAATGTATTCTGTTATTGACGTAATGAAAATGAATTATGTATAATTCCATACGGGACATGCAGTACATTGTAGATGTGTGTATAGCCGCCAAATCACTTGTGTTTGATTTGCATACGACATCGCGGTGAATCTGGAATAAATATAAATCAGGATAAATAATAATGTGGTAGTTCAGCTGTCAGCCATCTTAAACATTACTGTCTGTGTCATCATTGTTACAGTCATCTCCTCGCCGTGCTCATCATTATTACAGTCATCACGATTGTAATCATTATCAGCTGCACTGCCACCACAATAAAAACCATAATTATCATCAATGCCTGCATATTTATTACACAGTCAAAGCCCCATCACGAACACAGCACCTGCATATAAAAATAATAACAGACACAATCACATCATGTATAGAATTGAGTCGATCCCACACCATAGAAAACGAGCCAGTGTTGGCCAAACTTTATGTTCCCATGCTGAGGTGACATCACTGTAAGCACGCTTGCTCTTCAGTAAAATAATCTTTATGACACAAACAGTACCTGCAGTTACGGCCTAAACAGTCTCAATAGAATTCCAGTGTCATGCGTTTACGACCTGGACCCAGCCCTTGTATTTCCTTCACAGCTGCAGATTTTCCTTTACATAATATATAAATGAGGCAGTTGTTGTTTTATCTCCCACAGTCAGTGTTAACCCTCAGCTGGATCCACATTATTTGCGACCAGCACTTTCCAGACCACTTCATTTACATATACGTGCACTTATAGAATTCCTTTCCTGCAAAAAGCAACCGATTTGTTTAGTCTAACAAACTAATACCTCCACATCCTGTTATGACTCCACACAGGTTAGCATATACACCCCATTTTAGAGAAGAGGTGCCACATGCAATACAAGGCTATATGTATATATATATATATATATACATATGTATATGTATATACATATATGTGTATATATATATATACACACATATATATGTGTGTATATACATATATGTATATACATATACATATATACTCTCTATTCTCTGCCCACAACAAACAGTGTTTTGTTTTTTCATTATAATTGTGATAAATGTTTGACACAAACCAAACATTAAACATTTAACCAAAACCTTGTTGAAGTTACCAGATATATACAGCCATGTGTCAAGTGAGGTGCTGCAATTGTGCCAACCACAGTGCACCATAAGATGCATGTGTGTGTGTGTGTGTGTGTGTGTGTGTGTGTCTTCACACTTACCTCCTCTTCCACACAGCACCTCTGCATTCTCAAAGCCCAGCGTGCTGTATGATGGATCAAGGCCTTCACAGTAGTTGGCTACTTCCATATCTAACAGAGTTTTACTCTGAGGAGCAGCGAGATACTTCATTCCTGTTTCAACCTGGTTCCTCACACTTTTTTTACCAGCTCACACTGTGGTGTCGTTCTCTCTTTCACCCCCCTATCTTCCTGACTCTGCGTCATCTAATTCTTAAAGACATGACAAGGGAGATCCCTGGAATAAAGGATCAATAATCCCACCTGATTGGGTCTGGAACAAGGAGAAGTGGGAGGAGCTGTGACTAAGACTTCTCACTTTGGTACACATTACTTATCTGTCCCTTCTCTCACACACTTATCTAGGATGGACAGATAGAGGTGAAAGAGTGATTTCACTCCCTCTTTTTTCTCTCACTTCTTTGAATGACATGTGTGTGAGTTGCTTCTGTACGAGTGTGTCGGCATGTGTGACATGGATGGGTGGGTTGCTGTCGGGGGGTCGGGGTGTTTTTACAGTATTTGTGTGTCTGTGTGTGTTTGTGCGTGCGTGTCCTTCCCAGTCTTCTAATCTAATCAATAGTGGAGTGATAGCACCACCACCTCAGCAGATATAATCTATAAAAGACACAAAGTGAAGTGGAAAACACTGATAACTCCCATCAGCTCTTCCATAGACAAACACACTTCCTGAGTTTACAGCCCACCCTTCGTTCATAAAACTTTATTCTACACAGAGAATTTCTAAATTAACTACCCATACACTGTAAAACAAATACCTCAAATGACATTAACCTCTGCAAACTTCCTCCACTTAAAACTTTGCACGGTACTGTACTTATAATAAGTGTATTGTGCATAATTGTGTGGGATAAAATAGATTTAGATGTTTCTGGTTTTATTTCCATGAAAACAATGAAGATATGACAGTGTCATTGTTTTCTGTTAATGCCTGCAATGATTACTAAGAATTATGCAAGACTAAATAAGAATTCTGCATTGACGCTGTCTCTGTTCTTTCACTTTAAGAACGATCAGAGAGTTCCAGTGTACTGACACTGCCAGTGAAGCAACATGCAACGGGGTATTGAAAGTTCATTTTCAACTTGTTTCAACTACCTTTCCACAGAAACGCACGGCGCGTGGACGAGAATTAGACCACACCGAAGGTTTAAAATCAAAAGGGAAGTCAAACAGTTGTCAGGGAGCTGTCTCCTTTTTCAGGAATGCTGTAAACATTCTCAAATTTACTGCCATAAACCAGTTAAAATGTCACAACCCGCCCATTTTACTTAGGGAGTTTCACTGCACTAAATCTTACCTTGTGACTTAAAGGTAATCCATTCGGAGCATTGTCAGAAAGGCTATAAATGATAAGAGGCAGTATTATGGGATATTTGATGCCCTATATCAGTAATGGCTAGAAAGCACCTACAGTATATGAGCTGGCATGAGGATTATCGTACCGTATAATGCTACTTTAAACACAGTATATCAGAATGTGCATAGTAATGGATTATTTAATGGTTATTATCTGATCTAAAATGACGGTCCAATCACATACACATTAATTAAAGAATGAAATGAAGGGACAGAAACGAGAGAGAGGGAGAGAGAGAAGTGATCGAGAGTTTATATTTTAACTAGGCTGTAAGATCTGGCCTCCTGACTCATCAAGTTTGAGATGAATGAAGAACTGTCAAACACAAAATGTCGGGCGAAAAGCACTGAAGTGTTCTGGATTAAATTTATAGTCATATTAAAAGTATGTTACTGTATCTGGATTAGAATGGGATAAGAATGAAAAATATATGATAAAAAACATAAAGTTAATTTTGTGCTCTAACGCATACAGCTGCTTTTAAGTTGCATCATTTGTGGTTTGAGTCTTAGTTTCATTAAAGAAATATCTGTATTAATGAAATTGCTATTGTTAAATAGATTGAAGGCTCCAAAAAGTGTTTTATTTTCACATCAGCTTTCACTGATAACAGCATTAAATTCATTCATAAAGTCATTGTTGCTGTTTTCACTTTAATAATTTGTCCAGCAAGCTGAAAAAATGATGACATACTGATTTAAAAATGGATACAAAAGATCAATTACACATCCTTCGAAACACTTACATATTAAGAGATATTATGACTCTGGTTGAAAACAAAAGCAGGACGTAACCTTGTGTCCACCTAGCAACCAAAACCTCTTTGCAGGCCATAAAACTCAGTGCAAAGAGGCTATCGCTGTGTGAACTGGCCATAACTCTGTCGCCTCTATTTAGATTAGAGGTTTTAATAGTTGCAGATGAGCAGCCTCCCAACTGACTCTTGTGAAGACATTATTTAGTGCCAAGCTGTTTCACTTCTTAAACCACCAATGCAACAACAACAACAACATAGATTATGAGTAAATCCATATAAATGAGAATTTAAAAATTGTTTATTTAACTCATGAACAACACTTAACAGTGTTGTTGCATGCTTCCTCAAATTGTACCTGCAAGAACAAATAATATAACACAAATAAAATAATGTTCATCCTTAAAAATGCATATGCACGGCTGAATGTGTGTCCAACACACGACAGCCCCAGCAACTCTCATTCATAGCCTTAGCTTTGCAGGTCCATTCTCTTAGGACAGATTACAGCAATTACTTGTACAATATGTGAAATGGGTTATCACTTGATCTTAACAGCACCTCACTCATGACAAGGCGAGTCTTATCTAGTTTTTTACAAAATACTGTCGGCGGACGCAACAGAGAGAACACTATCTCAGGCTCTCTCTCTCACACACACACACACACACACACACTGTACTGTAGCACAGTATGAATAGTATATACTACAGTTAAAAGGCACACCAGCTGTAGATGGCAGCTATAGAGACTGAAATGTGTACGAACAGGGACAGTTGCCATGTCACCACAAAACTACAAAGCCACGTGGTTTATCGGAACATGTTACCAAACTTCCCTGAGAAACTGTCAAAGTTAAACTTCACTTCCTCCATAAGAGTAGTAGCTGTATAACTTCTAATTCTTACAGGCACTGTGTCTAGTTGACATTAAACATCACAGGAGAATATGGACTTACCTGTGTTTCTGTGTCTATGTGGGATGTGCATTTATCCAGTTGTGCTGCTGTGCTTCGGTGGCCGAGCAGCAAGTCGGTGCAACATTAATCTCAGTGACGCTGAGGACAGGTCGGGAAAAATGGTAAAGTTGTTGGACAATATTAAAAGGGAAGGTTGGAGTGCTGAGCAGCCTATAATTCATGGAGCAACACATTGGATGGCGCCACCATAGAACAGTCATTAGATCGATTTACTAAACAAACGCAAACTAGGGTGGGGATGTTAAACAGTAACCAAGCCCCATAAAAACCAAAAGGAAAAGAATCACCAGGTGTGTGTGTGTGTGTGTGAGTGAGAGAGAGAGAGAGAGCCAAGACTTCGAACAACACCTTTGAGGGCAGAAGGTAAGAGATCCAAGAGGTGTGAGGTAATGTTTCACAGAATAATGGTGAGAAAGTAATGATTTTGGATATTTATTTCTCCTCTCGGCTGTGTACAAAAGAGGGGGTGAATTATGCAAAATCCAGTCAAACATACAAATAAACATTAGGCATGTCATCATGCATGAGTATGTACATCTTCTCCACTTACATGCCTTTGATATGAAATCATGTGACAAAGGGAAAAGGTACCTCGCCTCCTTAAACACACACTCGCCCACACCAATGTGTTTCCCAGCACCGATGTCAATGATACGGGATCCAGGAGGCTAACGCGGTTATTAAAACCATTTTACGGGCAGCATGGTGCTGCAGTGATGAGCTCTGTGACCTCATTGCCAGTTAGTCCTTGGTTCTGGTTCTGGTTTTCATGTATGTGTGGGTTTTCTCCTGGTGCCCTGCTTGCGGGGTGGGGTGAGGTTATTTGGAGACTGTAGATGAATTGTAGGTGTGAATGTCTGTGTGTTGGTCATGTGATCGGCTGGTGACCTGCCCAGGGTATACAACGCCTATTGCCTCATGTCAGCTGGGATTGGCTCCGGCTCCATCTGCAGTCCTCACTGTGGATGCATTATAAATAATGGACTGTTTGATTTTTTTTTTATGTGCACAGGAAGTTAGCGGCAGCAGTGGGTTTAGTTATCGAGGCTGCACCAAATCTTTGACAACCAATAAAGGGCACGAGATCAACTTAAAATTTTCTCTTGATCTCTTTACAATCAAATGGGCATTCACGAGAAGCACCTTAAGCAGGTTCTCCTCCCCAAGAAAGTGAGCATGTCCAGACAGTTAAACGTGGTCAGACTCAAAAACACCTCATTGACACCCTGCAGGTCTGCAATGTTTTCCAAGTAGTAGAGTCGAAACACATGGTAGGGAATGAAGCAGACCACCATGATTAGAGCAAAGCACAGGCTCTTCAGCTGAGTCCCAAATTCTTGCTGAATGGTACATCCCTGATGATGCTTCCTGTACAGAACCCTCACCACATTGGCTTGGAGCACCGTCAGCACAGTGGCCACCACTATAATCAGTGTGCTTGTGATGTAATTGAACACCTTGGCAGGAAGAGACTCTATATGTCTTCCGAAGTTAAAGCAAGCTGTCTCATTTACCACGGTGCCATTTTTGTCCGTGTTTTTGCCATAGGAAAAGCGGATGATGCACGGAACCACGACGAGCACCATGATCCACACCACCGCGCTGACGAAGAGTGCGTGAATGCGGTATGAGGCCATGTGGTCGGCTTTTTGGTGGAACGTCATGATGCGAGTGATGAGGATGATGACATAGAAGATAAAAGACATGTACATGTGGATGTGAATCATGCTGCTGATCACTTTACACCACCCGAGCCCCAGGCTCCAGTATTGAGTCACATAGTAGTAAATCCTGAAGGGCACGGTGACCAGAAAGATGAAGTGAGCAAAGATGAGGTTGAGTACGGCAATGGAGGTGATGGATGTAGAGCTGGACTTCAGAATGTGCATCATCAGGCTCAGGCTGATGGTGCCAATAACCAGAACCATACAGTCGATAGTCAGGAGGGTCATGGGGTATTCAGCGGCGTCGTTATTTGAGGGTTTGGGTGTGGAATCACTGTTCAGTATGGAACTCCGGTTTACCATGGAATCCATCTTGAATCAAGAAAGAAAAGTAGAGTGATTGAAGTGTAGCTGGCCATCGTTTGTTAAAAAAGAAAAGAAATGAAAGATTTAAAGAAAAGTAAGAGATAGAGAAAATTGTACATCTGATTTAAATTGTTGTTTTATTCTTACACACAGCACATTATATTTAATGTAGTGTGTGGTAGATTTGTTTGTTTTTTTTGCCAATGCTATAATGATTATACAGTATAATTATTTATCAATCACTTTATTGGAACGTATTCAGACAATACGGAAAACATGTATGCCATTTTAAATTCCAATGCAAATTTTATACTTTCATTAAGTAGTGCCAGCAAAATGAAGGAAAAACAAGCCATCAAACACATACGTACGTAGACTAGAACTACAGCTTGTTATGATTAGTCCTTTTATAAGTAATGACACTGTTAACATTTAACTATTTCCAAAATAGCAGTTCTCCTTGTGAATCTGCATCATGAATGAACACTAAATCAAAACTACATACCTTTTAGTTTTAGATGAACTGTTCCTGAAGTGCTCCTGTGAGTGAAAATTGCGTATTAGGAGGTTTGTATGACTTCTACATCAAATTATATCTATTATCAACAGGAAGTGTGAAGTTTTCGATGTGTATTGATGAGCGTTGGAAAAGCCTGGGTTAGCAGACAAGAGCGTCTAGACGTGTGAGTCCGTATCTGCCAGTCCGTCTGTTTTTGTGTCACCAGTCTGCAAATGTCTGTTATGAAAATGTGTCTGGGTGTGTGATGTTGCAAACCACAGTTCAGGTTTGCATATTGTGTGTAAATGTATCGATATGTGTGTGTCCTGTCAGCACGCGCGCACACACACACAAGCAAAACCACAGACCTACTAGCTTCCTCCTTCGGGTCACCTCTCCTCTCGCAGCCGTTACTTTATGCCTGACAATTATTAGCTTTTATGTTGGCTTATGATTGACATGTTTGAGTTGAGTTGTTATTTTTTTGGTCACATGAGATCAGGCACATTAAGTGCATCTTTAGGCCTTTGAGATTTACAATTACAATCTTGTCTTTGCTATATTGCCAAAGGACCCAGCAGCATGATGCAACCAATCCAAGGCAGAAAGAAGAATGATCATCTGACGACTGTTTTGAACTTGGAATTTAAACAGGCTCAAAACTGTGACACATAGAATGAAATGATTGAGAATCTTCAGATACATGTTACGTGTATGTAATTGATACACATAATTGTCCCGATGATCGGCAGGTCAAAGGTTTTAACCTAAAATTGGGTAGCATTTACTGAACTCCTGATATATAATGCACTTATATGCCATTAGAGTCTTGTGTCCTGGCTTTTTAACACATCCCACCTGCTGCATGACACAAATGACACTATTCAAAAGATGAGAAGTGAAAGGGGATGTGGTGATAACACAGCTTTTGAGAAATCGTCACACAAATGTATTTTAACTATTCTAAACTAAAGCTCTCTGTATGTGATGTTCAAGGACTTTTTCGAGTGCACTAATTTCTCTCCTGCCTGGATTTTCTTGAGCCACGAAACATTGTCTTAAATTATAAAGACGGGGCACAACAAAGTCACACAAACAATATTGTAAGATGTCATCAAGATGGAAAGTCTTAAACTTAAAATTAGTGGTTAGACGTCACTTACAATTTGTTGTTTATTGAGCTTTATGTGTCTAAGTACGTCCGAATTGATACAAAAACTGGACATGCTCAATCTTGTTTTATGCTAAATATCACTTTATTTACATTTGCTGTTCTTAGTCCCCATCTCCAGTCTTCTAGAGTACACGGTCACAAACATATTTAAATAACATCCCATTTTCTTACACACAAGGACATAGTTAAGCAGCTTTGCAGGAACTAGTTACACACTTAGTGTTATCAAGTATATCCTGCCGTGGTGGATCATAAATCAGCACTCCTGGCAAAGACATAATTCATAGTCAAATATTCAAGTGGCCTCAGTCAGTTCATCAATGATTAATGCAAAAACAATGTGCTTGGGACACAGACTGGGTGTACAAAAGAATACAGAGCAAACAGTACTGAGCAAATATCTTTGGCTACTCTGGAAAATGTCACATAATTGCCAATTTAAACAGTAAGAGTTGGTTTCCTACAAATCACTTAAAAACATTGAACACAAACACTGACACGAGAAAGTCAAACTTACTATCTGTTGTATACTTGTCCCTTCACTGTCTCATGAAGTCATGTGTTAACTTTGTCAAACATCGACTTTTGGAAGGACTTTCCAAAATCTGTGGTGTTAGAGTTTTGCATAGTACAATGTAGTATACCTACTCCTATAACCGTATCCCTTATATGTAAACCCATGATATTAAAACAAAATGACAGGAAATAGTGTTAGAAAAAAAAACCAAATTAGATCATATTGGTACAAATGTAGATAAGCACATTCAGGGGAAGTGCAACTTGGGTTTCCTCCACAGGATAAGTCTTTTTGAGGTCAGAATGTGGGTGACGACACTGAGGAGCATCAAAAAAATGGTCATGGACATCACTATTACGTAGTGGCTAATGCTGCAAGAGAAGAGACAAAGAGACAAGTTTCTCATGTTATTGTGTAAGCAGGTGCATCGCAAACACATTTAGGGACAGCGTGTGTGTCTACAATATGAGTTATTAAAGTTATTAATTCAGATTTTCACACAATGTTTGTTTTTTTCAGTGAACTTACCTTGTACCAATGTCCAACCAGCTGCCGTAGTCCTGCACCAGGAAGAAAAAATGCTGAGGAAAGGAAATGAAATGTGAGTTTATTATCATATTATTACATTTAATGTATGTTGCACAAGGGTAGGTAGGGTGGCAAGAAGTGTTTATCCCATCAAACCCCTGAACGACTGGGATTTTGTACAGTAGCATTCAATTCTGAAACCTTTTGTGGGAGCTTCTTTGTATTTGCATTAATACTCTTTACGAGTGCAGCGCTGCTGTTGTCGCTGTCTGTCTGTCGCGACCTAAAACAAATCACTTCCCACATTTGTCAATGTAATGTGCATTTGTTTATATTTAAAAGTTATACATAACAGTTTTAACGAAGGAAAAGGGAAGAAGACATAATATCACATTAAAAAAGTAAGCCTTACCAGAGCCATTAAGTCTGAGATGACCAGCACGATGAGGAACAAACTGAAAAACATCAAGGGAGAGAATGAATGAAAGGATAGTAAATATTTTCATATGTTCAGTAAAATGCATCATGCCTACAACAAATTTTTGAGTTGAAATCAAGTTGAAATTGATGCTTCAGTTGTCTTTTTAAAGTGTCTTTTACCTTCTGGATGAGAGCTGTGTTACGACTTGGATGGTCTCAAATGTGCACATTACAATAATGAATGGAATGAGAACCTGTGAGGACAGAGCATAAGATTTAATTATTAAGATATTTAATTGATTCAGAATCATGCTATAACATTCCAATCTATTACAAATAACAAATGCAAACCACAAGAGAGGAAAGCTAACTTAACATGTCCTAGAGAGATACATCATGAGAAATTTACACAGCATATAATGTAAAAAATTGAAGTGTGTGTAACATTGTACCTTCCACATCATCAGCCCTCCCATGATGAAGGGGTTAAAGACAGTCAGGAAACAGTAAACTGATGCTGGGTCAAAGCTAGATTCAAAAGAAGACAACAGAGGAAGTGACTTAAGTTGAGTATTACATTAGTTGAGTGAAGAGTTCTCAGAAATCTGTAACATATCCAAAACTTATGTTTATCATGTCTTGTCTTGAGGACAGATATTGTGATGGCCTCCTTGACTGACATGCTGTGTTTGTATTGTATTCACTACTAATAGACATTTGTTTTACCCACACTGAGACCATGTTTCGCCACATACTGCCCCCCGCCACACAACTTCCTGTGATTTAGCATGCACGCACGCACACACACACACACGCATGCACACACACACACACACACAGTACCTGTTAATTGAAGCAATGTTTCCTGTACCAAAAAATGCAGTTATTATAAAAAATACCTGGAGAAGACCGATAGTCAAAGAAAAGAGCCTCAACAATCTCGAAACACTGAATACATTTATCTTACATTTCTTAAAGAGCATTAAATCATATAACTGTAATATAAACAAGTGTCACTGCTCCAATGAGGATACAAAAAAATAAGATCTTCTGATGTCATCCAACTTCAGCTGTCGGATCTTGGCAATGTCGATGTTAGCAGAGAAATCAATAATGGAGAGCTGGAAGACAAGAAGCAAACGCACACACACAACCCGTTAATTCACTCAAAAACATGATAATGATCCAAGAAGTCAAGAACATTTCATAGATCTTTATGTAAACCTGCTTCACAGATTATAGTTTGTTATCTTGTTATCACTAATAAGGGTTTCACTTGGAGAGGAAACTGCTTTGCTTTAGACCAGAGGTACTTTCCAGTATAACATTAACACAAAATAGGCGTTACGTTAATTTCTAGATCCTCTGACTACTGATATTTGATCCATTCTGTCATGTGCTGTAGTTCGCACTGCTTAACAAAATCTTACACATGATGTCCTCACCTCTTCTCTGACAGAGACACCCTGTGCAAGCATAGCTTCCTGTTCAATGTTGATCCACACAAACATCAACCAAGATAACACAGGCAGGAACAAGGCCTCTGATCTAGGAGTGATAAAACACACATTAAAAGTGTTTTTGTGATGATACATCTCCACTCTACTCAATCCAAAGTGTTAGTGTAGATTGTCTCTATTATAGTCTGTTTTACCCAGTGCTCAACAGCAGGTATGTGGCTGTGAAAGAGAGGAATATGCTGAGGAGTCGATGGAAAAGACGAGTAGAGCTCAACAACGGAACCAACATAGAAGATCCTAAGCAGAGACCAGAGAAAGAAATGCATGTTAGGGCATAAGTATATATATATGTACTGCTCACTTTATTAGCTACAGGTGACACCTAAAAATGGCAGGGTTGGCACCCAGTTTGGTCTTATGTTGCTAAAAAATCTGCTTCAAGGTTGAACTTATTGTGCTTTCAGAGATAGTCATCTTCATACCTTGGTTGTAACAAGTGGTTATGTGAGTTACTCGAAAGCGAGTTGCTGACAAGTGATATGTCGATCAGGTATTTGCGTTAAAAAGCAGTTACAGGTGTATCTAATAAAGTGACTAACTAGTTATTGACTAACTAAAATCATTTAATATTTAATCACCATTTAAAAATAGTACATGAATAATAAATACAAATGATTTAATGTCATATGTGGACATATTTATAATGTGGACGAGTCTCCTGCACTGTGTGTTCTCAGATACCCGCTCATGCACATCCACCTACCTAATGTGATCCAGCTGATGATCTGATTAAAAAGTGGCAGGCCCTGTTTTTGCTGCAGACTGGAGTGAGTGAAGGATGGCATGTATGCACACACTGCCACATGGAGCATCTGTTGAGTTTGACAGGTAATCATTTATTTCTCACTAACACAATCATCCACACACACACACACACACAGCAAGATATGTGCTGTAGCTACCTGTGTAATGAACTGCTGTCTGTCACCGAGGTGCAGTGGAGTTCTCTGTCGTGATGACCAGAGGTAACACACTGATGTGAAGACAGCGAGTAAACCTGCGCAAGTACTGAGCAAACAACCATAATCTAATTTAATTATCACACATCTTAATTTTGCTTCACGTTACATGTTCTGCTAGTATTTAACACTGTGTCTCTGACAGTAATCAAATCGCTTTTTGTTAAAAAAATAAATAAATACAGTACCACTCTTAACTTGTAATACTTACAAAAAGGATATCATCACTAGAAACAAACTGCATTAAAGCTGACTAACACTGTTTAAAAACTTTTACACTTTATGAATGAATAACCTGAATCTGGTTTCTGTGTTTTGGTCTCATTTCTGATAAATGTAAGCAAATAGAGGAAACACTCACACCAGATGTATGTTAGGCTCTCTGCCCACAACAGGCATCAAAGGGAAAAAAGCCAAAAACAGACAGGCGAGAAACCAACTCACTGAGCGGAACTGCATGGGGGCAGAGAAAATCAGTCAGAGGCTGTATATAGATTCATAATTTAATAAACCAGGTATCAGTCTGACAGTAGATTGGTTATAAATAAGTACAATGGAGGTCAAGACGTGTACACATTTTTTTTTTCTACTTTTCACTTCACTTAACAATTTATTTGTTCATACTGGAGTGATCATTCTTTTACTGTCTTGCTTATAGTTGTCCACATTTGTTTCAAAGGCATCACTGAATCACCTTTAGATTCACGAAGATGTGTGAGTAAAACTCTTTAAAGTGGACATATTATACCCTTTTCCCCCCATTAAAATAGTTCCCTGGTGTCCTAATGAACATGTCAGTGACATGCCTTGGTCAAAATACCATAAGGATGAAGAATCATAGCAGTTCAATAACCCTGCTAAACCCGCCCCTTTCAGAACGCTCGGTTTTCGTGCATGGTCCCTTTATATGCAAATGAGACACAGGCAAACACACATAATATAGAAATTGAAAAAAAAACCAACATATTCAATCAGTTTAGACTTTTCCTATTAATTAAGTTGACCATGATGTAATTAAACATCCATCAGATAATTTAAGTTTCCTGGAAACATGTCATTTTGCCTTGAGTATGGAAAGCAACAAGTACTTGCAAAATGGTATTTGGAAAATGCTAAATAAATGTTTTGCATTTTTCCAACATATGTATTATTCATATGTCAACATAGGAAGCCATGACCGGTGGCATAGTTACCTTAGCTTTGCCAAAAAGTCCTGAGAGAAATGGCCAGAGAGACAGGACAGCCAAGCCCACAGTCAGAATGGCGCGATGGAAGAAACTCACCACCTGGGGGCAGCAAAGGGGAATTTTTATAATCCAGTTTCTGAGCCTGATACATGTTGTGCAAATGGCCAAATGTGCTCTGTTTGGAAATCAAGATTTATGTGTAATGCTGACTAGTAGAAATATGCCTCTACATGTCTATTTCAAGGCATTAAAGGCACCTACCAGTAACTCAATTCCAAATGCCACCAGCACAAAATAGCCAAAACATTTCCACAGAGGAAGAGAGGGCGCAGACTGAATCAAATCCATCAGAATACCAGACCTAAATAGATCATTGAGATTAAATTTCCTCCGAGAGAAAACCGCTTTCATCATTTACATAAGAAAAAAACATGAATTAATACAACACCACATCAAACGACGTAATTAACACCTCAGAAGTTCTATAAGAGACGTGCACAGATGCATGTGGTCAATCAAAGCACTATATTCACAGAGCGTTGAGATAATTAGCATGTATGATTACTAGATAATGTATGAATGTTTTTAATTCATTTTGTATTTTCTCAGATGTCTTTATTACTCACTCTTTTAGGACAGAGTACCATACAGGGACAGGCAGCAGGCAATAAATATAATAGGTAACAGGGCTCCTTTGGATGAGCAGGAACCCAGTGATCACCACGGTCACACACATACACAGCTTCTCCAGAGTGCGGCAGGGCATCTGCAAATGCACACACACAGAAACGTGACCAAGAAAGATGATTTAACAAGGCATTAACTGAGAGGAATTCAAAAAAAGGAAAAGGATAGAGGGGTTAAATTATATGTTCTGACCTTGTTAAGCAGACTGGGATGTCTGATAAGGTTAGCATGAGTCTTAAGTATGACTAAGACAACATATGAGGTCCAGCCTACAAATCCCAGCACCACACTGCAGCCCAGGAAGAACCTGTCATAGGTATGGTAGTAAACCAGGCCCTCCAGGGAGTGGGATATCAGAGACTGGCACAGAGAGATCTGATAAGAAATGTAAAGTTTAAAACAAGAAAGTTGGAAGAGAAGAGCTCATTCAAACCCCAGCTTGTTGAATTTCAACTAGACGACTGCTGGGCTAAATGTTTGTCCATGCTCTTCATGTACCAACAGTATAATCTGCTGATTGTCTTTTCCTTCATACTTACAGCATCATCAAACTTCTCCAGCTGAATCAGCATCCTGGCCTTGAGGATGAACTCTGTTTGTTTTGACTCAGTGAGTTTTCTGGGAAAACAAATTGCAGAAATGTAATCTTCATTGTGATGACTGGTATGCATTCTAACGTCAGAAGATAAAAAAGAAGTCAAAGAAATAAAAACAACAGGGGTAAACAATGACTGTGCTTTCCACAGTGGGAGATATAACCAGAGAGACAGTGACATAAAAACTGTTAATGTTGGCAGTATAACGGCAGCACTTAAAATACCCTTATTACCTACTCCGTAATTCACTAATTGTACTTACTGGTATGGGGTGAAGAGAAAAGACAATGTTGTCTCCTTTTTCTGGGCCATTTTTATCTACAAAAGCACATACACATATACAGTACAAGTGTATAGATCAGTTACCACAGTTCTTACTACCTTTATATGTTGTATATAATTAAAATGTCACCCACAGTTACTCATTATTGTATCAGTAATAGCAGGTTCATGCTGTCATACCTTAAATTGCTCTAGTATTTGAATAGCATTAGTGTACATGCTCTCTGCCTTGAACAGGTCAGTATTGTTGAGGTAGGGAAGAGGTAACACACCCTAAAATGACAAAGATAAGCAGAAGTTATCAAATCGAATGTAAACTCAAATATTCACAGATTATTGCAGAACTTACAACGGAGTTAACAGGAAAGGGCACGCCAATGAGAGAAGCCATTAGGGGAGCAATGTCAGCCTGCATATAACAAAAATAAAAAAGATTTAATTTCACTCCTTCTTATTCTGTTATATCACTGCTTTCTAAACGTAGTACTACAGATGAATTCCAGTAGTGCCAGGCCATGGGTCTTACCTGACTGACATCAACCCGACGGAGATGCTCCAGATTCCAGTCTGAAAATATTATACAAAATGTAACTCTACCTTCTATATTGCACAAGAATATTTTAGTTTACTGTGGTGGAGCTGTATAAATTAGGTCCTTAATTAGAAGCTATAACAACAGACATTTAAGCAACTATGATTTCAGCACCTTGTAGGTATCCATCATCATACTGTTGAGGTGCAGTGACTCCGACGGCTTTCTGAATTCCAGCTCCCCACGCCACTAAAGGGGTGAGTGTCTCAGAGGGGAGGCCTGCACCATGGGAACCTGCAGACACATGAAAGAAAACATCCACGCACTTCAAGAAACGCTATTAAGAGTCTTATTTTTCTTGCAGAAAAATTGAGACATCCACAGACACACAAGCAAGTATCTTACCCCAGTTTGTCATTCCATGATCAGAGGTGAACACATAGGCTGTTCTTCCATCGTAACCAAAGAAATCTTCTACTATAGACACCAACTCAGCAACACCAGTGTCCACAAGACCAATGTTGTCTTGGTACTCCCTGAACACAATTCACAATAGAAAAATGTGAGGAAATGACGCTGAAGAATATGTTAATTTCATTATATATTGCCTAGAACACAATGAAAGTGAATCTAAATAGTCTTTTAACAACTCTCTTACTGTGACATTGGTCTGTGAGCGTGTCCATTTGTGTCTAGGCCCAACAGATGAAGGAAGAACACGTTCTTATCCTGGAGTACAATTGACCTCAGACTTGAATTAGACTTTGCTGACTGAAAGAATGACTGTTAGAAAAATTTAAATGAAGATTTATTTAGGTTTTATTCAAGTGAATAAATCATCACTGATAGTTAGGAATCAATACATTTGTAATGAATATTTTCAATCACACTGCACCATAATCTACTCTAAATGGTTGCATTGCATGCATTACAATGTAGAAATTAAAGTGGACAATTAACTTTACAGAGAACAATACTGACCTACGTAATTAAAAACTCCCAACTCTAGCAGGTTGAAGAGGATTTTTGATTCA
Organism: Solea senegalensis; assembly: GCF_019176455.1. Taxonomy (NCBI): domain Eukaryota; kingdom Metazoa; phylum Chordata; class Actinopteri; order Pleuronectiformes; family Soleidae; genus Solea; species Solea senegalensis. The sequence continues at coordinate 24,493,076 of NC_058021.1, forward strand.
GTTTGATTGTAAAATCAAAGAAAACCAAATACAATGTGCAAATTATTTGGACAGTATTATCATAAGTATTTCAAATACTATACTTTGACTTGAGTAAACACCCAGCTGTCGAGCCTGGAGGCATCAGTGGAGGCAAAGTCCTCTTCCTGTGCTGGGTATGTGTTGGTATGCACATGGTCTCCACTGGCACCTGGAGGACAGTTTAGAGATCTTTTGATTCATCAGAAGGATTTTTTTTTTTTTGTACTTATGAAGCAGTTATTATATACTAACATGATATTTATTTATTTATTTTATAGATTCATGCTTTTTACTGGACATACATATACTGCTTAATGTTTAGTGAGCTTCTTCTTTTGATTAATTGTAACTTTCATCTTTCATTAACATTGGTTACACTTGGGTGTGTGTTTGTGTACCTTTGGCAAACATAGGCAGAATATCAGGGCTGCCCCAGCACCAGCTGTGCCTGCTCTCATTGAACACAGAGTCAAACTCTACAGGATTCTCTTTCCAGCCTGTGCACACGAACACACACACACACACACAGGTTAACATATTTACTGTGACAAACCAAAACAAAGGCGATCGCCCACACAGACACATACAAAGCATACAATGTGAGAGCTAAACACTCCCACTCGTTAACCTTTCTCATAGATGTTTCTGTATTGAACTCACTCCTCATTCCTACCTTTAGCTACAGCACTAACATCCTCATAGAAGCCAGCAATGAGAGCAACATGACCAGGCCGAGACTCAGTGGGCACACGTGTGTGTGACACACCCCAGGTTCCCCTCTCCTCAATCACACCCCTTATATTGGGAAACACACACAAACAACAGATAGGATTTATTGACAAATTACATGAAGAGACCCAGTTTGTCAAAGGCACACACAGACTTTTTGCAAATATGCATGTATGCATATTTTATAATAATTTTATATTAGTTTCCAAACCTCAGGTATGGAGCCCGAGATGAGCCATTGGGCAGTAGGGTGAAGAAACTGTCGACTCTAAGGCCATCAGCAATGACCAACACGAGTCTGGAGGCAGGTGGTGCCAGCGGTGTAGTTTGGGGTGTCATGCCATGGACCAGGGGAGAGGTGAAGTAAATGTCAAAGATGGAGATAAAGAAGACTACATGGACTATCAGTCCAATTAGGAAGAAGGTGATCATCCTCATTTTGAATGTCAGCACATAGGCAGGCCTGCAGAACAACATGGAGACAGGGGGTTTAAAGAAGAGAGACTTAAGAAAAGATTTAAGTAAATGTGGACACCAGATAAAAAGGTTAGAGAGAGGCCGGAGAAATGTTTAGCATCAGACAGGTTTAGACAGGTTTTAGGCCATGTAGATTAGTTAAGGAACAAAATAATCCCTCTGATACCACATGCCATTAGTGTGCACAAATAATTAATTTCATAGCTATTTTAAGTTGATTCCATTAGTGTCCATTGTGCCTAATGCCTGACACATTAAACTGGAATGACTACTGAATCTAAAGGCCATGAAACAAGTCTTACCTGTATGTAACGTCAGGTGAATCCGACCATAGAACAGGAAAACACTGTCTTGTATGTGTATTACTGGAAGAGAAGAGCAAACTACTTCCATTTTACTAATTCACAATCAAATTGGTCGTTTATCTTCGTAAACGACCAATTTTAAATACAGAGAAGCCGCGAGACCGACGCTTCGTTCTCGTAAACGAGGTCAACGTAACAGTTTAGTGCGTGCTTTTACAAAACCTCCTGTCCCGCTTTTAAGAAGATTACTTCAAGTCATTTCAGTTACAATGGGAATTCACTTCCTTGTTGTGAATGACGTTGACCTGCGTGGAGACGTTGTTACGGAATTGTGGGTAATGTAGTTGAAATATTTATTTCCCATCGAGCTTTCCTTTGAAATTCACGTCTCCCTTAGTGTTTTTTTTTTTCTTTTTCATAATGAAATTAACTGAGTTATAGTGCAGTTCTGGTGTAAATCGTTGTTTGTGCAGCTTGTGATTCCTTAGCAACACATTAGCTAACGTTTGATATGTGCTGTCAAATGTACCCTGCCCAGTTTTCCGTTCCATATCTACCATCCAATCATGTTCCAGAATCTGACAAAATGGGCGGGCTCTAACGTAAGGGCTCGAGAATTCAGCCAATCATCGCTTCCCATTCTGTCCCCTTGTCAAACCTACCTACCAAACCTAGCTAGCCTTATATCCACTTTGGTAGAAGCGGTTCCGATTAGCTTAGCTGCTAAAAAGCTTTATATTGGAAAAATGGCGTCCGTCAACCCGTTTAATATCAGCGACTCCGATGAAGAGGCTGAACGACGTCCGAATGAAACGGTTGACACAGAGAGGAGCCCAAGCGAGGGAGCGCCAGGGCCGCCACCAGGCAATCCTTTCTCCCCGCCTGCAGACGGCGAGCCTCCGACACTTCTGCTGTCAAGCAACCGAACAAGCCCCAGCGGTGAGGGCATCTCGTTATCGGCCGCTGCAACCTCCGCGATGGCAAGCAGCGCCGAGACACGGGTGTCGGTGGATGTCATTGCTGCTCAGCTAATACGGGACCAATACATCCTCACGGCCCTGGAGTTTCACACTGAACTGTTGGAAGCAGGCAGAGAGCTCCCGAGGCTGAGGGATTATTTCTCCAACCCGGGCAACTTCGAGCGACAGAGCGGCACTCCGCCTGCCAAAGATCAGGTCCTTGGACCTGGTGGACCGCTTAGTAAGTAGCTGCTCAAAAGGCAAATTACGCCAATTTAGCTGTCATGTAGATCTTTCTTTATCTTAAGTAGCTAGCTAGCATTAGCTTAATAGATTGAAGTGGGAAAACCAATCAATCCTGAGCTATCTGCTTGCTGCACCTGCTCGGTCGAGTCGGGCCCACAGCCAACAAGCACGATTTGTGGATCAGCTGTTTTGGCTGTTCGGAGCATCACAGGCTCACGGGAATGTGTGCTACTGTACAGTACACAGAAGATGAATTGGTGATAATGTGGCAGGCCTGTCGTGATCATTATATTGTTATTCAGCCCTGCTGGGAAAAAAAGCCCCCCTACTTTAGCCCATAGAGAGGCCAGAGGTGAAGCTCAATTACAGAAAATTACACAAAGGGATAGAAGTATTGTACTAGGTCACAGTGATGGATACTTGTTGGGGTTTTTTGCAAGTTAAGTGTCTAGAACTGTTGCACCCTCAGACACATTCAGAGCTGCATTATGGGATTACATGGCATGCAAAGTGTCTAAACTCATGAACAAACATGCCATGCAAATAGTAACTATGGTAATTTGTTCAGCCTCAAACTAGGGAAAGCACTCTGGAGCACAAGCCTCCAACAAGGCTGCTCAGTATCCTGAAGCCTCAGTACACTCATGAGGTAAACTAGATCTCGAACAAAGTGCTAGTCATTTCGTCCCTTGGACGCAGTCTACACCTCCAGAAAATGTAAATATCTGGCCTTAACATTTTTGTTACATTTAGTTATTCTGCTTGTAATGCAAACAGAAATGCTGGTGATAGCATAAGCTCCTTGGCAGAGGTAAAACAAATATAGTCTGCTATAAAGCAGCAGAAATTGTAGTCCCTCAAATTTCAACTAAATTGTGGCAGAGCACAGGAGCTTGACATAAACATGAATGGCAGTGTCTGTAAGTAGAGACTTGAAAAAGAAAACATGCATCGAGCACAATGTTTAACAATTGTTTCTGTCTCATTTAAATAATGTAACTTAAAACATCCAGGAGAGAATGGGAGGGAGCTGTGTCTGTGACCCAAATGGTGTTGATAGTGATCTATACTATCTTTTAAACGGACTGAGACACATAAGCAGTGCCTCAACCCCCATCCCTTGCTGATTGTCCTTAAGTAACACAAACAAGTAGATTTTTACACTCTTTATGCTCTAAAATGTCATTCAAGGTATTCAAATAATTTCCTTATTTGTAGGCTGAACAAGCCTAGCGAATGATTTTTCATTGTATAACAAAACTGTGGCTGTTCATCAGCTGAGAGGGCTATGGCATTTATGCTGAAGGAGGAGAAGCTGTGCTTTTATTACTGAGGATTTTTCCTTCCTCGTTTAGATGGAGTAGCTCTGGACAGTGACTTGATGTCTCATGAGGCTCCTGTATTGTCCCGAGTGTGGGCAACTTGCCTGAAGCTAATTCAAGCAGATAGCAACCAGTCAGATTCACTGCACCCAATGTCTGTTTGTGTGAACCCCACCCCATAGAATAGGTTAGGTATACTGTTTTTCTATACAGGACGACTGCAGAAAAGGCAAACGTGTGAGCTGTGTGTGTATGAGCTGTAAAGTGGTGGAGTTGTCTGTTGGTTGCATTGTCATACTACAAACCTTCAAAAGATTCAGAGCAAGGTAACATAATAAATGTTTCATGATGATCTCTTTGAAAAACCTGACAGGACTTGACGGGTCTCCTGTTGTGAAACTCAAAGAAAGGTCACTGGGAAACAGTAAGCACAGTGTTTTTTAGCTTTTGATGGATAGCTGAAGAAGTTCACACAAAAGAAAAATAAATAAATGTCAGAGGAGGTCATATCTACTATATGAAGAAGGGAAAGAATGCTGCAGCTGATGAGATAGAAAGTAATGAACTCAGCTCAAGGGTATGTCACTTTTTCTTTTTTTTTTTAGAATAATCTAATAGACATGGCCTCATATGATCAGTGGTTTGACACACTCATATTTGACTGTGACGCTAAAGGATTGTACATAGTTATGAGGCTTGAAAATGGAAGTTTTCTTCGCATTGAAAAACATTTACACTCCAGAATGTTATCCCTGTAAAAGTTATTTAAAGACTTTCAGTTAAGCAGCCAGAGTTGTGATTGATGAGATCATTATGAGTTCACGACCAGAGTCTCTTAGCCGTGAGCAGCTGATTACACTGAGCATCATATTATGGATAATTACTCAGTTATCTGCAGCTGTCGGTCTAAGCCACATGACACAGCAAGGCATCTCTCGCCACTTTGTTAATTTGCTGCAAGGAAGTGTGGAGGACTTCCTCCACCTTTCATTGATTGGTCAGGCAAGTATGTGCTCATGTGATGTGAAGGGCTTAAACCCAAGCATGCGAGTCACTTAAATTGCCATCAACAAAGTCAACAGTAAGCTGCCCTGTCTAAAGATCAATGTGTAGTTTCCAATGTAATGTAATGATGTTGGTTGACAAAAGTGGCCATATAATGTCAAGTAAAAAAATCTGTCACATTTAATTTGAAAGACCATTATTCATGTTCTTCAGTGTTAAACATTTTTGAATTTGGCATAGTGGCGATCCAGGTCAACCATCACAGCGCCTGTTCATTTGATGGGACTCTGATGTATTAGCTGGCTCAACATTACATTCTCTCTGTGTCTCCTCTATTACTTTTCTCACTTAGTAATGTCTGACCATCATTCCTGCTATTCGCAGCAGGTTCGTATTGAATGAGAAGGTGATTGATGATATTGTTGTCTTGGAAATATTTCATGTAGTTCTGGATCAGTTCTGCCTCTGACTGACTGCCTTAGTTTGTATTTGAACTTGCTTTTGAACTGTCAACTGTCTGGGACCTATTCTGGCATAACCTGATCTGAACCAATGGCACTCACGAAGACATAAAACCTGGTCCTAATTAGGCAGAACATCATTTCTGAGGAATGGTTTTAGTTTAGGGCTAAGATATGAATTGTGGTTAAGTTATGGTTAGGGTTAGGCATTAACCTTATTGTATATATTTCTGTTTTGTGACATATGTGCAATGGTTTACGTGCCTACATGTGCATACTTGGTTGTTTCTGCCCCATAATTGCCACAGTCTACAGCTGCTTGCTAGCTAGGACAGCCCCTTGATTTAACATTACATTTTGTTGGATACCTGTTAACCATCGACTGTCGGGTCATTTTAAATATATCTCACAATTACAACTCTCGCTCCTCTCTCTCCATCTCCACTTTAACTGCTTTGGTTTTTCTACACAAATTACAAAATAAACCTCACTGTGTCCACTGAAGCTTTCCCATTCAGTAGTTTTGGTTGGATTCTTTGATTTAACAAGAAACTCGCAGAGAGATTAAGACACTTTCTTCATTCGGGACACTGAAGGACTATCTTGTAACAAGTGATTCAGTGCGAGTTGATGACACACCTGTACTTGAGAACAGAGAGAGAGAGGGAGGGAGAAGAAGAGACTTTGCATGGATTTGTGTATGTTCAGCACAACCCGAGTTGCAAAAGTGAAGTGAAGTGAATTGACAGCCTGAACAGCCAGACCCATCACAGTCCATGCAATACAAACCGCAGGCATATAACTGAAAGGTCAGCTGGGAAGAAATACTCGTTTTGTTTTTTGCAAATTAGTCACATACACAAAAGTCCTCTGTACAGGAGTCAGCCTATTGTGAAATTACAGGTTTGTGGGTTTTTTTTTTCTCACACTCACACCCATGGTTAAAACCATACTGTTTTTTACTGATTAACTAAATAGATTACAACTATAACAGTGATTGCTCTCACACATTATCAGGAAGTGAAGACAGTTGAAGGAATTCACTACAGAAAGCGGGATTGTTCCCATACATTCACAACCACTGAAACCCTTTCTGTCACCGAATTGATGGTCTGTGTTTGATGCTGTATGGTCAGACTTTTTCCATACCAAGTCACAATCTATTCCAAGGATAGTATCAGGAAAGAAAGAAACACTGACAATTTCTGTTTGTACGGTTGGATCACACCCTGACAAAAGCCACAAATTCTGAGGTCAATAATGTGACCAGCAGCATGTGCAGTCACTGCAAATAGATAATCATATTAACAATTTCTGCAACATCAGTGATGTTGTCAGGTCAGGAAATCATTTCTACACTATTATTCACTCACTCACTCAGTCCCATTCTAACAAAGCCACGACTTTAAGGCCAACAACACTATTTTCTTTGCTTGACCTTTTACTGTGTCTTGATATCACAGAGCAAATAGGAAAGGAAACACCATTGGTTAAGCTACCAGGTCTGCCTAGCTCTGTGAAACAGGATCACAGGCATGCTTATGTGTCAGCTTTATCTGTTCTATTGTAGAGAACACTACATTAGGCAAACCTGTTCCCAAACATAAGGTTGCTGTTTGACAAGAAAGGCTTCAAAAAGGTTGATATTGTAGTTATGGCTTGTGTTTTTTTGAGTGGTTAGTCACCATTTTTAACTCCAGCCTGGTTAAAATCTCCTAAAGCAAAAAAAAAGACACATTTGAAAAGACAGGGCTTGTAAAGTAGTATTGCTGGTGGATCATTTGATTGTCATAAGTTTTAGTTAGAATGTATTATCCCTTATTGCATTCTTGCCTCACCCTTTCCTTTCTGTTTTCATTCAGATCGTGCAGGCAGCATTAGCACCTTGGACTCGTTGGACTTTGCCCGTTACTCTGATGATGGAAACCGCGAGTCGGACGAGCGAGTAGCAGGTAAGATGACCTGCACTGTCCAGACTGAAAGGCAAGACAGTTTTTGGATATAAAAGATGGAGGAAAGAGAGCTTAAGAGAATGTGAGATTTCCTTTAAAATCAAATGAATGATGCATTAAAGACAACAATAACAATGTCGTGTTTTTCATGTGTCATAGTGGCACTGCTTGGTACAGTTGTTTTAGCAGGTATGACAAAGCTATGAGCGTGTTTTAATATCATAATATCACACTTAAGTAATTGTTTCATTGCTCATTGTCACAATATCAGAAAGATTAGTAGATATACAGTTTTAAAACAGAACATGCATCTCTAAAACGTGGCTGTTTCTAACATGCCGTGTGATTGGTTCTATGTTCTCACGGTGCCCTCGGCTGCCACTGTTGAGTCAGTCTGTGGTATTTTTGGTACAGCATCTGTCTCAGCATTGTTAGAAATCACGCCGCCTTCCCACCTGTGGCTTTGTCGTGATGCACCATTGGATCGTTTTTGTGAAATACGTCTACACTTGAGTCTGATGATGATGATGATGATGATGATGATGATGGTACACAATCATACAAACATTTTAGGTAGACGACTTAGGTACAAACTGTGCTGTTTAAAGCAATTTTAGATGTTGAAATCCTTATGCAGAAGGGACAGTTAAATCTTGCAGGGTCCATTTATAATTTGTTAACTGTTATTCTCACTCTTGTTGTCATCTTTGTATTTTATACTTTTAGCCCTACTCTGTACATCATGGTACAGTGGTAACATTATCCACTGTCAATTTTTTTTGTAGTCACCTTTTTGGTCCGTGTGGCCCTAAGCCCCAGTCCATTACTGCAGTATAGATTTATGTATTCTGCACAGACACATTTGCACTTTGGCATATTGTAGTCATTAAGGCTTTTTTTAAATATGGTTTTACAAAAGACTCAACACGTCGTCTTTTTGTTAAAGATTTATGATTTGTAAATGTCAGTAGATTTCATTCATAAATGGTGTAATGAGAAGAGGAAAGGGATTAGTATTTTAATCACAAGTAGAGGTAAAGGTCAGTCAACCCGAAATGTAAATAATGGAATAGCTTTCTAAAGGTTTGCAGCGTTTTACAGTTGATGATTAACAGACACATATTACACATGTACAGCAAAAACCATGCAGCAGAGATGTTGGTTCCATGTTCCCAGTCACAGAGCCCCTTATTACCACACTGCCCACTCACCCAAATTGGCACCTTCTCCTTCCTTTTTTGCCCTCTTCCCCCCACTCTGACTCCCAGTCTCATCGCCCTCTTCTTGCCAAGATGTTTGCCCCCAGCTGTCTGACTTGCTTTCTCCTGACGTTGATCAAACCCCAGTGAACAATACTGGACAAGTCACTCCATCCAGACTAGCTTTTGCTTTATTTTGCTATATTTTTCTTTTTCTTCCTCTTCCTCTCTCGTTATTCAGTTCTTGGTTTTCCATGTCGTTGCACTTGCATCCTGTGCACTCGGAAGAATAGTGTCAAAAAACGCCCTCTGCTGTATTGCTGACATTTCCATTAGGAACTGGAAATTGAAATTGCATTTTGAGGAAATTAATGTTATATTGCCTGTAATGAAGAAGTAAATGGATAAACCTGATCTTCACATTTCTCCTGTTGGTGGTTTCAGTCATGAAACCTACAACAATCCTAGACATTAGATAGGATCAGATTTTCAGTGCACAGCTATGCAACATAGTTTTCTAGCTCCATTGCTTCTTTTGTTTTGCTTGTTTTTTACTCTAACCTGTCCTAGATCTTGTGTGTTCATTTTCTTTATTCAGAGTTTGGTTTTTTGAATTCCAACGTACAAAAAAATAATCACATTGTCTGCTGCTTCTGGTCGCATAAGGAATCAGAAACAGCTTGCTTGTGTTTATAATGAATTATGCTCTGTTTTTTTTTCCACAATGAACCAAGAAAGATAAGTCTTAAACTGCAACATACTCTGAATAACTCTGCCTTTTAAAGCTAAGACTGTGTTGTTTGTATTATTATGACACTATTAACAATTACAAACCTGAGTTTGAGTGGCTTGAAACCAAATTTCAAGTAATGAATTTGTCTGGAAGAAATCCGGTGTCAGACAGCTCCTAGATTATCACGGGTGCATTTCAGTAGCTTGATTTGTTTTACTCACCTCAGCTACTGAAGTAGCTCCCATTTTGTGTAAATCAGACACCCAAAAAATAAGGGCAGGCAACGTTTGAGATTACACAATGAATTACACACTCTTGTCAAACAAACAGTCATCCAGCCAGCTTTACCATGATCCTCTGCTGCATGTGTTGCTTAGACCCATGATCTGCATGCATCCCATTTTTGTTCTTTTGTTTTGTGACTCTTAAGACCTTTTGTGTGATTATTTTGTTTTTCATGCCCATCTTTGTTTAATTTGTTTGTTCCCTGTCTTCGGTTGGATGCACTTCCTGTGTGTGTGTGTGTGTGTGTGTGTTGTCACTTCCTGTCCAGTGCTGGAGTTTGAGCTACGGAAAGCAAAGGAGACCATTCAGGCTCTGCGCGCCAACTTGACTCAGGCAGCAGGTGTGGCGTAATTTTAACTTCTTCTCCACCTGAACCCTCTTAAGTTACAGCTGTCTCTCTTTCTGTTTCAAAGAGAATTCGTTTGGTTGAATAATGTTTGAATAATGTTAATCTTTTCAAGCTGATCAAACGCTTTTTTTCAATTTTCTCAGAGAGTGAAGTGCCTTCTCAGGAGAGAAAAAACTTCAAGACAAGTCCTGAAATTCAGGTGGGGATTCCTTAAGCACCGAAGAAAACATACAGATGTCTTTCCGTTTTTTTAATTGAATTGAAAGATAAGATAGGTTCCTTTATAAACCCCAGTGAGGGTGCCACTGCCAGGCTTTAAGAACAAAGATTTACAGTTTCCCTTTTCTCTCTTTGCCTCAGGAGCCTATACGTCCACTGGAGAAAAGAGCCTTAAACTTCCTTGTGAATGAGTATTTATTAAAAAACGAACACAAACTGTCATCCATCACCTTCTCTGATGAAAACGATGACCAGGTAAAGATTTTTTCTGGCTGCCTCATTGTGTTAGACAGATTTACAAATGGCCACTCTGGTAGGGTCATGTGCCTGTAGCTGAATTCAACTACTGGGATCATTTGTCTTTTTCTAAACTAGAATATTGCTTCCTGTTTTGTTTACTTCTTCGTTTCCAGGATTTTGAGTTGTGGGATGATGTCGGCCTCAATATCCCCAAACCCCCTGACCTATTACAGCTCTACAGGAACTGTGGCACCCCCATCTCGTCGCCTCGGAGCATGGTTGATGTGGCAGTAGGGGTGGATTTAGGTGATCTTCCAGGAAACTGCATCATCCAAGATCCTCATAAGAAGCCTGACCTCTCACAACAAGTATGTTCTGTACGTACATGACTGAGCTGAACTTTTCATTCATGTTTGGAGCCTCCTCAGGGAATTCAGTGACATGTTTTGCAGGAAAACAAAGCTGAGCATTTGCACCCTTGGCCAGTTTTCCCCTTAAGGTCAACTGCTGTGAGTCACCACAATAGAGTGGTAGTGACAGTCGAGAACTACGGTGATGATAAAAATGAAAAACATAATTGCAACCTCTTCAACCGTCAAGTAGTTACAGAAAAATGCTGCTCAGAAAAGTGGCAGCTCCCTTCCTTCATGTTTAAGATATCACCAACTGAGGAATGATCTGCTCTTGAGTTGATGTAATGTCCTTATTGAATCTTTTTGGTTTTGTTTTTTTTTTAATCTAGCAACAGACCGAAGTAGTGCAAGAGTTGGAATACCAGATCAGCCTCCTCAACAACGAGAAGCAGAGCCTCGCTGAGCAAATCAAGAAACTGCAGAGGTGTGAATATCATCATTTTGTGCTATGTATTTTAGTAATCATGTGTCCACTATTAGTTTGCCATGGTGCTCAGTGTTTCCTGTATTCAAGCTGCAGTAATGTGTAAAAATAATTTTCAATCTTCAATGCACTCTATTATCTAACTGCAACCAAAATTGACCATGAGGAGTCACTGTGGAAATGTTCCCCCAAGCATCAATACTGCATGTAATTACAGAGGAAGCCCTGCTCTGATCCACAATTGTAACTTATTTTCCTTCCATTTAAAATCCTAAATTACCACCATTAAGGTTTGGACAAATTTACTTTGCCACTTTAAAGAAGACTTACTGTTTCATGTATAAGAAGTATGTAGTGTAATTTTTCTCCTCTTTTTCTTTTCCTCCACCTCACAGTGAAATTCAAACACTGAAGAGAACGGTTTCCTCCACTCCTCCAACCTCTCTGGACCTGATGCCCCAGAATACATCTAAACCTGCCTTCTCTTCCACCAGCACTACCACCACTATTTCTTCCACTGACCCTCTGTCCATGGTATGTGGTTATTTTGGATATACAATGCCTCATCTTTAAAAAAAAATAATGGTTTGAGTGTCTTTACATACTTCCTGATAAAGTGCACACATTTGACCCATTAACCCCCACTTAATCCAGTCTTACCCTCAGCCTCCGACAGATAATGGCCAGTATATGGACATTCGAGGGGTTTCAGAGCCTGAAAGTGGTCAGAAATCGTCCTCTACTCAGAACACGCCACAGACATGTCCGCAGTCCCGCAACGAGGTTAAGAGCAGGGCTCCTGTCAAGTTTGACACACCCAACAGGTAAGTGTTTTTGGGAAATAAATAAATGAAAATAAATGTCAAAGTTTGTGATATAAGTACCTCAGGAACCTGTATATGCTTCCTGTATGGAAATGTATAAAGATACATTTGAAAGTTCCTGCTTGTCTTTGTATGTCTTCAAATAAATGAGTTATGTATTGGATTTTATGTATTTAAAAAAACAACAACCGTCAACCAAGTCATTTAGTGTAGTTTCAAATTTTTACCACAGGGTGGAGGTAGTTAACAGTCTATGTAGCTCCAGCAGACAGTACAGTTCTTCTTTGCCAAGTTGCTGCCCTCTTGAGGAGAGATTTTGGTTGTGACACCTTTTTTGTTTCGTTTTTGCACAAAGTACATTTGATCACCCTTTTTTTTTGTTTAATTTGTCACTGTTCCATCAATACTTGTATGTTTCAGCTGACATCAGGTGAATCTGATCATACCGTATTTCTGATTCATAGTATTGCACCTTAGAAAATGTCTTGACTCATCTCAATGCAAACCTCCAAAACTGGCTAGGAATGGCTGAAGTTAGTGGTCAGCCTCTATTGAAAAGCCATTCATCTCTGTTTATTTTTATATTTAAGTGCAGTATACAATATCCCTTCCCACATTTCCTGTGGAGCACAGATTAAGTGGTGCTGACTGTTTTCCCCCCTCTTTTGGTTGCGGTGCTACAGGAACTTATCTCCAGTTTTCCAGCAAGCACTACTGTCCTTCTGCAGAATGTGCTCCGACAGCCGCCTGGGAGCAGAGGTCAGCACACACAGGCTCTCTCATGGATACATACAAAGTGTACATTCATAAAAACCTGCATCTGAAATTTTCCTTTTTTTCCATTTCCAGGTGTCCCGTATAGCAGACAGTGAGGAGAGTGTGATGTTAATGCTGGGCCGCTGCCTCCCTCACATCGTCCCCAACGTCCTCCTTGCTAAACGAGAGGTAACCTCACTTCTGCTGCTCCCCCTTGCTCCTATTTATTCCCTGTATTGCTTTCATTACTGTCATCATCACAGGCTTCTGCTCTAAGTGTCCAATAGATACACACACAGCAGCAAAGGCTAAGTGTGATGTAAATAAAGGCAGAGTTGCAGAGAGCACAGTCAACTTCAACATGTAAATTCCCATTTGCACCAATGAATCAGCGTAATTGTCGTGGTTAAAAGCCCTATTTGCTGCATAAATTGTCTGCATTATTAATTGTGACGTCTTAGCAAATTTATGCATCAGTAACAGTTCATGTTTTTGCTCAGCCTTATAAAAGTGGGTGTTATATCTCCAGTCTTGGTATATTTGCGTAAGGGGGCGAGTGTCTTTTCTGCTGGTGATTCACTCCCTTGAGCATGTGCTGTAAAGATTTACTTCTGTTTGCACTGAAAGAGCACCACCCTCTTTTTTAGGTTTGTGCCATGAGGCAATCCCATAATTCAACTAACGTGTGATGAAGTGTTATGCACCGTGTAGATGCTTCTAGTCTTATTTGTACTGCTGCGATTAGTGTGATTGCTGTTTTGTTTATCATAATCATACCAATGTCTCAACCCTAATTTACCGTTTCTGCACTTAATCCTTTTTGTCATTTTCTGGTTTGACTGTGTCTCTGCAAGCACGCTCCATGAATCAAGAGCTCATAGGAACATTTAAATGTAGATTGTAATTACCTGTGTACATCTAGCTGATTTGTGTCTATCTATTGACTGGGAATTTCACCTCCCATCGTTTATGATGGTGTTTGTTTTATAAGCATCAGCATCATTTCTCCTCTGCTATTTTTGTCCCACACTCATGTTTGTCCCTCTTGGCCTTCACTGTTTTTTATTTTTCTCTTTTCGTCTCACTCATTCTCTCACTCTCATGCATGCCTCTCTTATAGAGAATGGTTGCACATCTTTGCCAGGTGAGTCTTTCACGCACTCATCTGCATGGTTCTCACACGACCTGTTGACCTGATGTAACTAACGCCCACTTCCTTTTGGTTTCAACTGCTGTCACTAAAGGTCTGACTTGCTTGAGGTTTTCTTATTTAATTGGCAAAAGTTAATTATACGTAGTTAACAGTGAAGTGTTAATAATTGTGCTATTTTGCATTGTTATTAAAATTGATTTATAGACAAAATGTGAACTTGCATGCAATGATGGCCTCATGTGCACAGTTTTAGCCTTAGGTGGGTCATTTACTGTGTGTCTCCTTAACCCTATGTATCTCTATCTAATGTTTCTTATTTGTCCCTTGTCTATTTTTATTTATCTCTAATTATTTAGAGTACCTGAAATTATTTTGATTAATCTGATAAATCTTGTACCCAGTGACCTATTTAAACATAGCAAAGCTAAGTGGGAAAAATATGAATGCCTACTTAATATGAATCTGAGTGTTGAAGGACATGTATGTTTTTGTTTCTCCAAACTGGATGTTATTTTTTTCCTGAGGAGGAAGGAGATTTTAAAACAGATTAGGCAATAATGAGTTGAAAGTCATTCATTCTTTTTTTCCTTCTATTATTCTTTGCAAGTCGTGATGCAGGTGTGTTGTCTGTGCAGAACCGCTTGCGTGCAATTCGTACCCGTGTGTGTGTTCACGGGTATACACGTGCTTGAGTTTCACACACTGTGTGTCGAAACATGACACAAGCTACAGGAGAGAAATCTGGTTGGAGTAGTTCTCAGTCGGGCTGCTTTGCATATCACCATGGTTATGGGGATTTAGTCAAACGCTGACAGTTATGGAGAACTTAATCTCTCTGCAGAATCAAGACAAACAAACCTAGGATAGCAGAAAATTAAAACACGGCTAGTGCTCGTGGGCCTCGGAGGGCTACTTGAGTAGTGTGGACTTTGCACTCTGTCCGTTAGATTCGTCAACCATGACACTGCATGCATGCACACACTTGCACACACAGCTGCTCACACTTCCATCTTGCAATTTGAAGCTGCCAATCTACCACGAGCCTGGAGACACTCCTTAAGTTGTTTAAATGTGACACCCACTTAAGGACAAAAGGTGTTTGACTTGAAACGGTAGAATGATGCACTGAAACTGTGCCTGCCACCTGGCTATGTTATCAGACACTGTAAATCATTAGTGGGATTGCTGCAAACAATCCCACTATATGTTATTCTGCCGTTATTTTGCTGTTGGGTAGTTTTGCATCATCAAAATATTCAGCTCAGTTAGAACATTGTTGTTTGTATTTTGGGAATTGAAATATTTCATAATTTCTGAAATAATCAACGTTTTCTGCACATTTTTTTCTTAATTAAAATAAATTGAAAACTCCTTAAAAAAAACACAAATTTTCTTACTAGTTCCACATACTTGAACTTGTAAACTTAATTCAAACTTCAAAATGTTCAGCTCAAACAGGACATTATTCAGTCCATTCAGAATTGTGGAATATTTCATATTGACCAATATACTCAACCAGTTTCTCTCATTCAAATGAACTGATACACACTTCAGACTTGGGTTGCAACTAAGGAATCTGTCAACTATCGGTCGAGTAATCGTTTGGTCCAGAAAATGTCCGAAAATGATGATACGTTTTTTCAAACCTGGAAAATATGATGTTCTTAATATGTCTTATATATTATTGTATTATGTTGGTGGATATCCTTCTATTGGCAAGAATAACAAATCAATCAAGATTTAAAAGATTGGCACATGTTTGTTTTTTGCAAATGGATGATTACAACTGTCAACTTCAGCCTGACGCCTATTGGTCAATACCAGCTGTCAATCACACTGGTGTCCACTCTAATTGGGAACATAATCAGCAGAATCACCATCATGTGTTTTTGAAGTAAACCCTAAATTAGGAGATTTGAGATTGTTAAGTCCTCCAGAAAAAAGTTAACAGACTTTCAAGTGGGAGCATGGCAAATTTTCACATAAAACTTCATTCAAATGGAGTCAAAACATTGGAAGATAAAATACAATCTAACTCAGGAGCAAAGACAAAAACCCTTGTGTCTTTGTTAGCTTCAGACTTTGGCACCTGTTGTTTTCTTCTTCAGTGACACGTGGCAATCTGTAGATATCATTAGCTGTATGCTCCTGTTGGATGTGGGCCTTGGACTGAAATGTGCAGTCGTGCTGCTCTTTACAGTAAAGCATCGGCATCACCCCCTTCCCTCTGGGCCTCCCGGCGTCATACTGACCACTCTACCTGCCCACAATGTTTATCCTGCACTGGTTAGATGTTTAAGCTCCTGAAATAGTCTCCACATAAGAACAAATATGTGCTTCTTATGAAGTCTGTTATTTGACAGAAACGTGGGCAGAAATGTATTGAATCTGACACTTGTATTTGGCTGAATTTAATTAATTTGCAGGTTTTTGTTGCTCAAACTAATTTCCCATCTCAAATTACTCTGCCGTAATTTTACTTTTTCAAAGATCGCCGACGTGGCACTGACTTTAATACGTTGGTCCAGGATTAAATGAGTGACTCATCTATCTATCTTTGCCTGAGTGTCTCTGTCAAGTCTGTCCATTCAGGGCTTGGGTTTTGCTCATTCTTCCAGCACTTGACAGGGAAATATAACGTCTTCTTGACAAAAAAAGAATTAAAACTTTTAGAAAAAAAAAAAACACACAACGTATTTTTTACTCCGTGTGCACTCTCTAATTTGGGTGTGTGTGGCAAGAATGTAGCACTGACCACAATTTGGCTGTAGAGGCCTTGTATCAAGGGCAGCTGAGCCTTCCTCCCTGACTGGAAGGCTCATGAACTCGGGCTGAACTATGGAATAGAGTTATAGCAGGAAACGTGGATTAGATATATGTGTGTGTGTCTGTCTCTTTACAGCTGCATTATGGGTATGTGCATGCACTATTTACATTTCTCCAGTATGTGTCTGTATTTGTATGTCTTGGTGTGAAGCCAAAAGGTCTAAACACCAAGATAGTTTTGAAGGTAAGTATGTTTTCACTGGTGTTGGCAGACTGCTGTTGGTGTCACTGGTCACCCTCTGTGTTTCCGTTTTACCGTGACTCTCCCATTTTAACACCTTCTTGACCCTCTGAAGTTCCCCTGCTCCATAGATTTGCAGGCCTGTTTGACTGCAGCCAACCAGCCTTCCCTCTGTGTGTTTTAACCTTGCTCTGCTTTTACAAAATAAACTAATCTGGTGCCACCTCTGTCTTTCTCTCATTCAGGAGTTGATTCCACTCATTTTATGTACTGCCTGCCTTCACCCAGAACCTAAGGAAAGAGACCAGCTCCTTCACATCCTCTTTAACTTAATCAAGAGACCAGATGATGAGCAAAGGTTTGTCTAGACAGGAGAATTTACTTTTTACTTCATTATTGCACAAAAAACAATGGGTTTATTCAACAGTTTTATATCATATGTGTGCCTTGTTTGTGTCTCTATGAAGACAAATGATCTTGACGGGATGTGTCGCATTTGCAAGGCACGTGGGTCCCACCCGTGTCGAGGCCGAACTACTTCCTCAGTGCTGGGAACAGGTATAGTTGACACACACACACACACACAGTTATTGCATACACTGCCAGTCATTCCAAAAGTTAACCAAACACTGAGAGGCAACAAGTATGTACCTCAGCACCTTGTGCAATAATTACTGACCACTTTTAAACAGGACACTCTGACTGTCCAGTAAAAAGGCTCACAGTCTGCCAAAACTGTTCAGTGTTATGATCTGGGGTTGCTTCAGTTTGGTCAAGTCCACTTTCAGCAATGTTATGTGCCCTAAGGTTGAGGTCAGCTGATTTCCTAAATATCCTGAATAACAAGATGACAATGCCATGATTCATTGGGCTTAAATCTTGAAAGATGGTTCACTGAGCATGAGATATTTTCACTCCTGTGTATTTTTCTTTTACTCCAAGCCTTTATGAGCAGGTCTCTTTCACAAAAGAGAAATGATATAATACAATACTGCAAGAAATGAACAGGCCTCTAGTTAAAACCAGAAGTTGTTCATACAATGTATTTTGAAAAGCTAAAATCTCACTTTTTGTGAAACTCCATAGTGTCCCTGAATCAAATGTGATATCTCTTTTGTTTTCATTGCCACCTGTGTCACCTCATGTAGATATTTATGATTAACAAAATCTGCTACCATGACAACAACAGCTGCCAGTGGTTTGGAGGCTGAGAATCTGCCTAGAAAGATAAATAGCGGTTTTCAGAGGGTCAGCATGTTGATGATACTTGAGTTGTTTCCATTCCACAGTGGCTGCTCTCCTGTCTGCTCCCGTCCTCCTTTCAACTTCTTTTAAACGATTGCTTTGGACACTCATTCCTCTACATTTTGCTCTCTCTCTCTCTCACTGCAGATTAACCACAAATATCCAGAGAGGAGATTGTTGGTGGCGGAGTCCTGTGGAGCCTTAGCACCATACCTGCCTGTAAGAATATGTCCATAGGAGCTGAACAGGAATACATTATGTATATGAAAGAAGAAAAGAAAATTAATTACAGTATACACTCCTGTTTTATTTGTCTCTCTACAGAAAGAGATCCGTAGCTCCCTGGTGTTGTCCATGTTGCAGCAGATGCTCACTGAAGATAAGGCGGATATGGTCAGAGAAGCTGTGGTCAAGAGCCTGGGCATTATTATGGGTTATATAGATGATCCTGACAAGTACTCCCAGGTAACTGTCATTAGTGCAATAGTTCATTTTGGAAGTGACATTGGAATAAACAGTTGCTAGTGTTTAAGCTCATGGATGAATCTCCATAACTGACTTTTGTGTACATGTGTGTTCCCTGCAGGGATTTGAGCTGATGCTGCTGTCTCTTGCGGATCCATCAGAGCGGGTGGTCAGTGCAGTCCATCAGGTCTTTATTCCTGCCTTTGCCGCGTGGACCACGGAGCTTGGCACCCTACAAACTTCACTCATCCCTTCTCTTTTAGCACGTATAGAGAAACTACTTAAGGTAAGTTTCTGTGTGCTGACACCGTCATACTCTCTGTTACCTCCAGGCTACAGATTTTTCTTTTTTGATATGGTGAACTGCACTGCCTCACCTTAACTCTAATCCCTTCTTGTCTCCCTCTTTCTCTAGCAAGGAGAACACAGTCTAGATGAACACAAATTACATGTATTCCTGTCGGCCCTGCAGTCTCTCATCCCTCCTCTGTTTGCCGTGGTGCTGCAGAATGCACCGTTCACCAGCAGAGCCAAAACCCACGGAGACATTCCTGCAATAGAGGGTAGAAAAAATGCACACACACACAAACATCATGTTAAGGCGAATAGAAGAGCCAGTCCTACATTTTCTACAGGAGTATTGGCTTTTAATGCTTTAACAGTAAATGACCTGATTTTCTTTGTGATCCTGTTTCTTTCAGTGACACGGTTTCCCAGACCAGCGTCTCCCCTGCAGGATGTAGCCACCATCATCGGCAGCAGAGAAATGCTGAGTGCGCTCCTGCTCCTCTATGACCATCAGCTGGAGCACGAAGGCACCACTGGCTGGGAGAGCCTGTTATGGGTGGTCAATCAGCTGTGAGCTTCATAAATAAAGTTTATTAAAACACATCACCACAGTTTGCACAGTATCTCAAACTCCTGTTGATAACCATACTGATTTCAGTCTGTGTGCTCTGTCTCCAGCCTTCCAACGCTCATAGATATTGTGGGCCGGATCAATGTAACGTCATCCACCTGCGTCCACGAGTTCTCTCGCTTCTTCTGGAGGTTCTGTCGCACTTTCGGCAAGATCTTTACCAACACTAAGGTAAAGCCATATAACTTATCAAAATTAAATGTGATGCTGAAGGACATCTCAGCTCTTGGGTGATGGCATTTTATTCCTTTAGCTAAAATATATTAATGTTGAACATTCAAACAAAGTGCCCTGATTTTCATTTTTCCAAAAAGAATTACTTCTTAAGCCAAATTTAAGAGCTGTTTTTGCTCACTGGAAAAAAATTCAGTGACTCATCACGCATCCTGATATTTGGTTTAAAAAAAACTCACAAGTGCCTCATTTTAACACCGCATGTGTAAGTGGAAATCCAACCTGCAGATTTTCTTTGTATCTCAAGTGTGTGTTTACCCTGTGCAAATTTATGAATAAGCGTCTGGTGTGTACATTTCCTGTCGTGACTCACAGAATAGACTGTGTGTTCATCTGTCCACAGCCAGTGAAGCCCACTGTGCCGTTTTCTGACCTTGAAAAGATTTCAAACAAAAATCTCTGCGCACTCTTGAGGGTTTTTTTTAATTATTATTATTATTATTGTTGTTGTTAGTGTTATTGTTATTGTTATTATTATTATTATTATTATTGTTATTATTATTATTATTAATACTTATCTTTAAATGCAGATGTTTCTGTACAAATCAAGTGATGACAAGAGGATGAGTTCATCATTTATATATCCTTAATGACTCTCTTTTAGGTTAAACCACAGTTCCAGGAGATTCTCCGGCTATCTGAAGAAAATGTCGGTAAGAAAAGCTCTGTCATACGCACAGATGTGCACGTTCTGTAACATTTACCCGGCTGCCGTCGACAGAATGTTGGCTGGTGGACATCAGACTCTGTTGATGTAAACAGGCTATTTGGAGTCAGTTATGGGTGTTCCCCTCTTTCATTTTTTTTTTTTTAAATTGTGGATATATTTCTGTTGTTGTTAGAGGTGCTTGGTCTTGTCTTGCACACTCGTGATTTTGGATCTGGTGTTGTGGCCGCTGGTGAAATGTGTTTTTTACTGAGGCCCAGTCTGTGTTTAGGACGTCATGACCTTAGTTTGCAGTGTAGTTTGAGGTATAAACAGCAAAAGTATAATGTGTGCTGTAGGACTGTAGAACTGACCTCATCATGCCGTGGTCCTTCAGTTTTCCTGATTAATCAGGCAAAAACAGATAATGGATTAAATGATTTAAGAATATTGAAAAATGTCTCCAAAATATTTGATGCTGTTTTTGAATTATTTCTCTATAAGATGCTTCAGTGGGGAATGGTATTCTCACCAAAGCCACAGTCCCCATTTATGCCACTGGAGTATTGACATGCTATAACCAGGTAAGTTAATAACAGTCCACTTGTTTCTAGCTGATTTGAACCCATAACAAATTATACCTTGTGATGCTTTTTTGTGTCTTATTTGCAAGATAAACAAGTCTGTGTTCATAGGTAATTTCAGTGATTTCCTCTGTTTACTGTATTTAGTTGACTTACTTGGGCTGCATTATTTTCTCCTCTATGAATATAGAGTGTTTACCACATTACACTTGGAGTTATTGTTCTTTGTCACGAGGGAAAATCCGCTCCAAAACACATCAGCTTACCACATGCTTTTGTTTTTGAATTTAGATTTAGCACTTGCAAAACAAAGTGGAGTGTGGGTGGGAGGGTTGTTTTTTGGCCCCGTCTGATTCAAGTTGAAAGTGGGAAAAAAAAAAAGATAACTGGTCCATGGGAAAACTTGTATACTTGTGTATGTTGAAATGCCAGCCTGACTGTGTTTGTAATCCACGTAAACTTGCCCTCATTTCATTCAAGGAGGAGGATCGTAAGTTGTTGGTGGGTTTCCTAGAGGATGTTATGACAACCCTGTCACTGTCCCATGCTCCCCTCGACAGCCTGAAGGCCTCCTTTGTAGAGCTTGGGTTAGACACACACACTCTTGCACACATTACTTTACTGAATTTGGCTCACTGTACCCCACATTGAGGCAAATGCTCGCCTGCACAGTCTAATGAAAGGTCACAATGTTTCGCTCTGTTTCAGTGCCAACCCAGTGTACCACGAATTGCTGCTGACTGTTCTGTGGTATGGGGTGGTCCATACCTCGGCACTGGTCCGGTGTACAGCAGCGCGGATGTTTGAGGTACACACACACATGCAGATGATGCATTGAGTCAATCCCAGATAAATAGTTGTTTGATTGTATTTTTTATATATAAACAGGCTAAAATGTGTAAGTTCTGACACATTAGCTCTTTGTTTTATATTTATATCAAGAACAAGTGATGCTACAATGTAGCGCTACTCTGCTAAAGTTAAAAATGTTATTAGAATATTATGGTGTAATAATAAAATATTTTGTTATATTAGCTTTTTAAGGTGTGCAACAGAATAATAATGCATACTAAATATTATGTAATATGTTGTGAGCTAAAATTGTCTTTTGCATTGTTCTACAATTAAATTCCTATCTATTGTTTAACTTATGTGCTGTACACACGCTAGTGCTGCTTGCTATTGCTGCTGTTTTGCTCTTCTGTCTTATGGGTGTGAGGAAAGACTCCTGTACCTTATCAGCGACCTGGTTTCAACTGTATGCCCGGACCCTTTCACATTACACCTTTCACTGTGCACTGGTCTCAGAAGTGACTGCATAAATATCTGCTGCATGTCACAGAAAGGGGTAACGTCAGCAGTTTAAGAGAGTTCAAGGCCTGTTCCTTCTCAGTGTTGTTGGAAAATGTGATTTATTCAGAGATGTTTTCATGGGAATATGTTCTACTTTATTGGGGTATTTCAGGTCTGGTGGAAATATAACACTACTATTATTTTTAAAGGGAGAATACTGTTTCAGTGTTTTCTTCCGTACAGTTCAGTTCCACTGATTGGAGCCATTTTGGAACCATATTCCCAAAGCAAAAAGTGCTGGCCTCAGCCTCTGGAAGCAGCCACAGCACATTACTGTACATCTCCCTGTACTTTGAGATCTGTGCACATTTAAAGGTCAAATGTTGGGATTAGGCTCCAGGCATAACTGTAGAACGGGGCATTCATTGATAGAAATGAGGGTAAGGAGGAGTGGTAGGCTGGATTCATATCCCCCCTCCCTTGTTTTGTGAAGTACTTGCCCCCTCCCCACTCATCTCACTGTCACCATTCCATAGTGAAAAGTTGTACACCATTGTCAAAACTGTGGGTTGGAAGGTGAAGCTCTACCACAGACCCCAGATTAGATTCATTAAAGTGTATGAAATTATAGTCTGACCTGGAGTCTGTGGAAAGAGCCAACAGCATTATTCTCACTGCACTGTAAAAGTATTTGTGAAGTCTACATTCTCACATGTGCTGGTGTGTGTGTGAATGAGAGTGTGTGTGTGTGTACACACACATTTGCTTGGTACATGCAGTGCCGTTCTGTGCCTCGCATCTATGGTTCTTGTCATTGTATATCACTTTCTATCTTTTTGTGTTTTTTTTTTCTTTCTCCTCCCCTTTCTTTTTTGCTTTTTCTATGTTTTTCCCTCTCTCTCTCTCTCTATCTATTGCCGGTGTTGCTCGCTCTTGTCCCAATGCCCCGCCCACTTCTGTGACATCACGGCTGGCTCTGTCCAAATCCGATCAGCTGCTGGTGAAGGGGGTGAATGAGACGCTGGTAGCTCAGAGAGTGGTGCCGGCTCTCATCACACTGTCCTCCGACCCTGAAATGTAAGTGTAACATCAACGACAACAATCAACGCGCCACGTCTCTCTCTCCCCCCTTCTCTTTGCCGCCTGAGAACTATCACGCTGAAACAAGTCTCTACCTTCGAGGAGCA
The DNA here is from genome assembly GCF_019176455.1 of Solea senegalensis. Lineage (NCBI taxonomy): Eukaryota > Metazoa > Chordata > Actinopteri > Pleuronectiformes > Soleidae > Solea > Solea senegalensis. Next base: position 24,516,728 of record NC_058021.1, read on the forward strand.
AATTCAATATGAAACAATCATGAAAACATTCAATATTAACGATTGATCTCTCAATTACCTGAATATTTTTTCCCTTCTGGTGTAGATTTGAATTGTTTCTATAGAATTGCTCCTAATTGGGTTCAGGCTCATCAGCACAACCACTGTTAACACTAACACTGCATGTCCGCATCATTCCGCAACACTAATCCATGCCCGCTCTTGTTGCCTCATCATGTTGCCAGCATGCAGCAACAGCACAATTCCAGCATGCTCCTCTGTAACCCATCCACATCCTCCTCCTCTTCCTCCCGACCCCACTCCTTTGAGGCAGGGCCCCTCCTCCTGACCGACCCATCAGCTAGGGGTGGGTTATATTCTCCTATCACTCTGTTTGTCTCTCCATCTCTTCTCTGTCCTCCCTTTCTTCCTGTACCTCCATCTTTTACCTCTCTCTCTCTCTCTCTTTTTCTCTCCTACCTCCCTCTGTATTTCCTCCTCTTCCTCTCTCTGTTTCCTTCCACCCTGCCTCTCTCCCTCTCTCTCATCCTGCTGTGTGGTGGGTTTGCAGTTGGTTCTCCGAGGCATGAGTGAAGCATTAGTAGATCGCCGGGCGGCTCCAGCCCTTATAACTCTGTGCAGTGGCCCCGAATTGTGAGTCAATCCACACAAGAAAACCTCTCTTGACATTGTCCTTCTGAGGGCTGCAATCTTACAGTGTGAAGCACAGGGAAACAAGAATTGGTCTTGCTGAGCTTAAATGGGTGCAAAAAAATAAAAAACCCTTGTGACCATGTGCCACTAAAAGCCTTCAGGCTGAATTTAACTCATGTGGCAGCTTCTGTAACTAACGTGTAATCCACTGGAAGAGGAAGTAAAAGCCTGGAGACATTTGTTTCTCTTCCTGTATCTTGTCATCAGTACACACCGCTCTGTAGCCCCAGTGAGTGGCTGATAAATTGTTCCTCTGCCCTTGTTTAATCTTCTGGGAAACACGTTTTGTTGCAATAAAATGGGACCGTGGATTAAAATTTGACAAAGTCAGTGGTTACACTGTTGGAATGCAGCCCTTTTCATCTCATCATTTTATGCCTTCAATTACACATGTTGATGGACACATTAGCTGGACTGTTAGATTTATGGCATTTTAATGACATTTTGATGTGTCAATGAAAGAAAAAATATATAATGCATAATGAGAAATTAGTTTTTACTCCAGTACTCTCAAGATGACTTATTTATTTATTCATTCATTGTCTACCGCTTAATCCTCCACATAAGGGTTGTGGGGGCCGCTGGAGCCAATCCCAGCTAAGATAGGGCAATAGGCAGGGTAAACCCTGGACAGGTCGCCAGTTCATCATAGGGAAGATGATTTCTCTTTAATCTTTTACTGCTCCTACTGACAGTGGAATGATTATGAACCATCACCCTCATTAACCCTGCTTATTGCAAGTCATTTTAACCATTGATTGTTTTTGTTATTATTATTATTATTATTTATTGTGCAGTAGAACATTTTTGTATTTTTAAGAAGGAAAAAAAACGTTTCGCTATTTTATATGATTTTTATACATTTATGTATATGAATTAAGAATAATCAATAACAAATGTAAACAGATCGTTGCTAATCAGATGATAACAGTTACCAAGTGCCCTGTCAAAAATGTAAACTTATCAGCAAAGCACTTTGAAATATAGTGTTTCAATTTGCAGCTGTCAGTACAATTTTGATAACGCTGATATGTCGTGCATTTAGATTACAGCCTGAAGTCTTTTAATACTAGATGGCGGTACAACATTAGTCACCACTTCAGTCATCACTGTGGATAGTCCATGTCATAATCACGTCATGAGCACGTCCTACTTCTTTGTGGGTTTTAGTATGACGGCTAAATGGGAGCTAGATGTGACACTGTAATGGAAAGTGTGTCACATAAATGCATTGTTTGAATATTTTTAAGTCACGTAGGAGCGCTCTTTAAATAAATCTGGAGGGAAAGCTGATCAGTGACATAACCTCAGGCCGTCTGACTTGTTTTAACGTGGTTAAATCTCAGCAATCTGGCGATTCAAACATTGAAGAGTAAATCTTTGCAGACAGTATTTGACCAATTATGATTAGAAACCTGAAAGACAGGTTACATCTGACTGTGAGTGTTGAAACAAACATCTCGCTCTACTGCTGATTTTAGCTCAGTGAGGATATCCACTATTCCTGCCTTTGGTACCATCATGGAGACGGTCACGCAAAAAGAGGTAGGAAACATGAAATGTCAAACAAAGAAATCAAGACATATTAACTCAGTCACTTCACATGTATTAAAATGTCTGTCTGTGTGTGCAGCTGTTGGAGCGTGTAAAGATGCAGCTGGCATCGTTCCTCGAGGACCCGCAGTACCAGGATCAGCACTCCTTACACATGGAAATCATCAGGACGTTTGGAAGAGTCGGGCCTAATGCTGAGCCACGCTTTAGAGACGACTGTATGTGAAAGATCATGCACTACGTTTACACGTTTGGTTTTTCCAAGCCTCTCATGTGGTCGCTTTTGTCTTTTCCCTTTTCCCTCTAGTTGTTCTGCCACATCTTCACAAACTGGCACTAGCCAACAACAGCCAGCAAGTGGAGACCAAGAGAATCGACATTGCCACACAGCTGTTTGAGGCCTACAGTGCACTCTCCTGCTGCTGTATCCTTCCACAGGTCGTGACTAACGGGGAGTGTGAATGAGCATGATACGTATATATTGGTCATAATGGATCCACTTTTTTATCTGAGTGACTATAATTATTGCTCTTTTATATAGTTGACTTGACACAGAAAGAGAGTCTTGTGACAGGTCCGCTCACTCACACTTTAATAGCTAAGGGACTGTATGAATTTAGAATTTACCAGAAGTCCGTGTTATCGTTGGCCGAGGCTCCGCATTAACTGTCGTAACAGTGAGTCAATTGAAAGGTTGTTAGAGTAACTGCTCAAACGTAAGCGGCTCTGGTCGTACGCTTTTTTGGAGCGTGCCTGTGTAACTGAGTGATGGTGCACATCAGCATGGCCCCCGGTGTTTGAGTGTGTGGTTTGGTGTGTGTGTGCATGCGCGCGTTGGCAGAGTTTGCCTGTCATTTGGCAGAAGGAGAAAGGGAAAATAAGCTCCCTCCTTTTCGGGGTAGAGGTAATTATAGTGTTGCTTTAGCAAAAGGAAAGGATGAGAGAGGGAGAACGAGCGTGAGAGGAGAAAAGGACTTAACATCAGCTTCACTCATTAGTAACATGTTCACGAGAAAGGACTCACGTTTACACTACCCTGCCCCTGGCTCTGTCACTCTGTGATTCTTTCCACTTTAACTATTTCTCTTTTTCTCACACATCCCCCCCCACCTCTCTCTCCACTTGTCTCTGCTGTCAACCCCACCCACTTCCAACACACACATGCTCAGAAGACAGCTGGTCTGGGGTTCATTCCTGTGGGTTTTTGTCAGGCTGTTATTTCACAGTGCAGTCGTGTCCAGTAGGTAAAGCCGTAACCTCAGAGGTTGTTCCTCCCTCTGCATGTCTTTTTTTTTCTTGTAATCAGTGTGACAAGCTCTGAAATTGTACATTCCCATCTCTAAAAATATAGATTCAAGCTGGGTGCCCGTTCCCTTAGAGCTCCGCTGGCTGTGATCGGATACTGAGCTCATGCAGTAGCGTGAAAGACAAGGGAGCACTGTGCTTTTAAATTAAAGATTGTCAACTTTAACTTTAGAGAAATTTAGACGTCAAAGGAAAAATGTTTACTGACAGATAATTTTCTTTTAATATTTTTTTGGGATTTTCTCTCAAGTAAACTCCACCTAGCTTCCAGAAGCAATGTCCAAACTTGTTACTGCTTGCCCATGAAAACAGCTGCTTTTTAGTTTATACTGTAAGTCTCAACATTTAATTAAATGAAACAAGCAAATCTAGAAAATTCAAAAGTGAAATTTGCTTAATTTGTCTTCCACTCAATTCAGTTCAAATCCTGTGTACTGGGAAGAATCTGGCGATCACGATACAGGGATAACAATATGGTATATTGGAATATCTTGGGGATATTGTAGTTTTTCACCAAAATAGTCTATTTTAAGAAAAATACTGATCTTAAAAATACAATGTTAAAAGCATAAACAATATACAGTTTTCTTTCACTCGTTAAAGAAGAGAAAAGAAGAAATGAGTGTCAAATGACTGCCAACAAATGATCGAAGGCTTAAATACTTCATGAATTGTTGATCGAAAATCACTGTCAAGACTATTTCCATATGATGATTATAGTTCCTATAATAGCACACCATCAAATATCTCAACATTTTGTGACTCATTATTTTCCGTTACTGCGGCAAGAAGACCCGGGTTCGCAACCCGGTCAGAACAAGGACCTTTCTGCATGGAGTTTGCTTGTTCTCCCCGTGTGTGTGTGTGTGTGTTTCCTCTGGGTTCTCCGGTTTCCTCCCACAGTCCAAAAACTGTGTCAAATTGTCAAATTGGACACTGGAAATTGACTGTAGGTGTGAGTGTGAGAGTGGACCTTTCACCCCATGTCAGCTGAGATTGGCACCAGCGCCCCCCCATGACCTGAAAGCGGTAGAAGATGGATAGTGGAATATTTTCATTAGGGCTGCAACTAACTATTATTTTCATTGTCGATTATCCAATCATTTGGTCTGTAAAATGTCAGGAAATGTTGAAAAATGTTTTTCAGACCTGGAAATTATGATGTTCTCAATTATCTTGTTCTGCACACAAACCAAAATGATTTTGTTTTAATGATTTATTTGTTATATGGAGCAAGGAAACCAGAAAATATTCACATTTAAGAAGCTGAAAAATCAGAAACACTTGTCATAATAATGAAAAAAAAAAAGCCTCAAACCAATTAATCGACTATCAAAATAGTTAGTTTTTCATCCTCCATCCATCCTTATTTCCCAGATCTATTAAAAATAAGAATCTATATTTAGCCTCCTTTGACCTGCATGGCGTAGCAGATGATCAGTTCATCTTTCTGTGGTCTTGTGAGGTTCTTGTGAAGTAGCCCCTTAACGTCCCGTACAGTCATTTCTGAGGAGGTGATGATCAACCACTTCCTCCCTGGCCTCAGATGTCTCCGCACTGACATGGAGCAACTCTCTCCTGAGCACGAGGTCAGCTGACACACACACACAGACATGCGTGCACTTATGGGGCTTGATTTTTATGTATTTCTTTTTTTTTACATGTAAATTACCAGCACAGTTGAGAGTGGTCAGACTGTCTCTTTCTCACTCTGTAATGGTAAAGACAGTCTGACACATTCATACACACACACACACACCTCTCCATATTTATTTGCGTCTCTGAATTCCACACGACCCATTTCATGTGAGCATTTTCCCATGGTGACTCGTGATCAGCTGACTGTCTGTCCGGTCTACACGCGACATTATGAGACAGGAATTATTTTCCTCCCTGGAAATTTTATTAATGAATCCACACACAAATGCAAGGTATATTTATATTTCTGTCATGTTTCTCCAACAGGTGATTCTGAGCTCTATGGTCAAAGAGTGTGAAATCAAGGTGGAAAACAGGGGAATGGCGGACGCACAGGGGTGAGAACAAGCTCCTGGTTCCATTGGTACAATCATGCCTGGAGTCATTTGTATTGTGTTTTTTTTAATTGTATAAGAGAAACTGTGGCAGTAATAAGGGATGGCTTTCATGTGGTAGTTGAGAAGAAGAAATCCAACTGTGAAAAGAGAGAGATCACTACACAGTGTTGGAACTGGGCCCCTATTGTGGGCTCATTCCTCAGGGGAGAGCGTATTAGTTGTTGGAACCACATTCATTATGTGGGAATCTAAACAGAGAAGATGTGAAGAGCTGATTTGGTGAATCTGAGAGAGCTGGGACTTCAGCCATCTTGTTAACATGTGTTTAGGGCACATTTAAAAAAAAAAAAAGACAAGGGGAGTGTCTATGAATGTATTAAATTAGTTCACAGTACAGTATAGTCTGCATGTGTTTCAGTACATATGCTCAATATTTGGTGTGTTCTCTTAAACTGTGAAAACCCTTTTTGGATTCTTATATATATGTATGTATATATATGTGTGTGTATGTGTACATATATATACACATGTATGTATATGTATATATGTATACATATATATGTATTATAAAACTGTACATCATACTTCATTAGACATATACAGTATATCATTTGTATGTTGCTATTTTGCAACAAAAATTGGTGGACTTTGTGATTTGCTAATTGTGTTGTTTTACATCTAGATTTTAGATCACCGAACTATTTTGTATTGAAATACTTGTATGCAATTGTTTGGTTACAACAAAATGATGGTGTTTTCCATGCAAACAAACAGTTGATACATGTCCTGTGTCCACGTTCCTGTGAAAGGACATGTTTTTCCACCAACATGTCAACACAATGAGATTGCTGTGCTTGATTTAAAGGACGAGTTTAGGTTTTTTAAATGTATGTATGTATGTACACAACAATGTCCAGCCCAGTTGGTGGCGCACTCCTGATGATACACATAACATGCGTTTGCCTTTTTTTTGGGACCAATCACATTTTTCATACTGTGGTTTCTCCAGAAGCCATGTAAGAATACTAACTTGTCAACAGCGTCCAAACTCTTTTAAAATTTACTGGCGTAAGGTCGGTGGTGGTTTTAAAGATGTGATGTTTGTCCTTGAGTTGAGCAACGCGGCTGTTTTAACAGAACGCTGTAACTGCTCTGCTGTAACGGCCTGAATCTCGTTGATTTGAAAAGAGGAACTTGCAGAGCCGTTAGACTGTAAAAGTAGAGAGCGACTGAATTGGCAAACAGCCTTTACTCTCCAATGGAGTTGAGGATTATCTAAGCTCATCAACAGACAGTCTTTTTTTTGTGATTGTGTTTGTCTTTCATAAAGCAGAGATTACCCTCAATTCAACTTTTTATAATGTGTTTTCCCCCTAAAGGTCCATGTCTATTGCCTCTAGTTTGGTGGGCGAGGATGCCAAGACCAAGTTCCTAAGTAAGATGGGTCAGCTGACCACCTCAGGCGCCATGCTGGCCAATGTCTTCCAGAGAAAAAAGTGATCGCGACGGCTGACCGATCGACCACTACTACACTAAACTGACGAAGCCCTGCCGTCTGTGGGAACATTTCATTTTCCTGAACAAAGCACTGGTTCAGCTTAAAGAACTTAATGGTCGAGTATCTTGCTTGTTCTCTTTCAAGAAACGAAGGTTTGCAGAAACTTGTGTCGTTTGAAAATCTCCGGCGCGGTAGGACCTGCGATTTAAAGGTAAAGAGCAGTGTTTTTTTGCGGTGAAAGGCTAAGGTTATTTCTCCCTACCCCCTCTGCTCATTCATCACGTCTTCATTCCTAATCATGGCGGAGGTATTGTCAAAGATTTGCTTTTTCAAATCAGTGTTGTTGACATTGACATTTCAGAAAAATGTGAGCGAGCCAGAGGGAGAAACGGAACTAAAACTAAAACCAACTGAAAATGATTCAAAAATGGACTTGTTTCTCTGACCACTCTGGACATGAACGCATCACTGAATTAAATCACGTTTTCAGTCCAGCACTTCTTGTGACCTGCTGGCTGTCATTTAGAATATTAAGTGTCAGTTTGGAGCGAAGGGTTTGTACGACAGGTTGCATTTGAAATTTGTACTGAAGGATCGAACCACGGGATGGCTCTCAGTCTGCTATGGATGCCTTGTGCAGCGTCTTCTGTACGGCTCGGAAGTAACGTCTACTTGAAGTTTAAAAAATAACAAAAAAACGTCTTGCCTTTATTCTTATTTCTTCAACGTCTTTCTCTCTTTTTTGTTTTTGTTTAAAGTTTCTATTTTATAACTTATTTATATCTTAATGAAGGAGAATCCATACTTAATTCCGACTTCCAAAGAAATTTGCACTTAGTATTTTTGTTCTTATATATATATAATATATATATATATATACACATGTAGATATTGTTTTAATTGAGAGGCTTATGCATAATGAACAACATCACTACTGTTAATGGAGGTTTTTTTGTCTGGCAATGTGAAGATGATGAGAACACTGATCATGATTCCCTCTCTCTGTCCGTAACTTCATGTCTCTCTGTGTTGCAGTCTCTTGTACTTTTTTTCTAAAGTGGGTATTTGGTTCTATTTTTATTATTTCCGTTGTCGTTCTTTATTTTTTGGATATGCTCGAAGAGAAACAGTCAATAACTGTATCATACACTGAACTGAAGAGGACCGTACTCTTATGTATATTTGAAATTGGTGTCATGGTGTAATAAAAGACGAGCGGTGAGTTGAATTTAAACGTACTCGTGGCGGCTTCATTGAATGTCTGCAGTGGAGCTGTTGTTGTGTCGACAGGTGTTCAAAGGCAGTAAAACGAAGCAATTTGGCAGACAAACTCTCACTCCTCTTCCCCTCAGCCTTTGATGTGGTCTATTGTGCGCTCATTATGACGAACCAAAGTCCATTTTACGGGACATTCCCAACAGGTTCACCCTTATTGTTACAGAAATAAAAGCACCGACCTGCTCTCGCGATTACACTTATCTCTCAGTGTCTGATATCTGGCCTTTCTTAAATTACGACTTGGTTAACATTCGGCCTAAATCTTTAAATTATGACGACTGACTTCAGTCAAAAACCATGTCCACTTCTCCTCAAAGAATTAAAAGCATAAGCTGCATTCTAGCGGAGAAAAACATACAACACAATATGTGTTTGCGGTTTGTCACCATCCTGGCAAAAGTTAGTGGACTACATTTTAAAAAAGGAAATGGGTCAGGCAGATTTGTGGTCCACGGTTGAACATTACACGAGTTGGTTAACGCCCACTGGTAAAGGACAGTATTTGCATATTTCGGCTAATATTCAACCATCGTCGCTGATAACTCGCCAGGTGGACAAATAATTGATCCGTGTCAGGGGTGGAGCTGCAGAGAGTGTGTTGTGTGTGGGTGTGTCTGTGTGTTGTTGTCTGTAGATATGTGTGTGTGTGCGTGTGCTGCCACAGATTCCTCATATGTGTCATGGGGCTGTTTTTTTCAGTGTGACGGCATGTTTAGACCAACAGGTCTGTAATTCTAATATAACCCATTTTTATATGCAACCAATTTTCACTTTTTCAGGCTCGAATGAAGTGTGATCTGTAATCTTCCCACGCAGGGGGAACAAACATTCATAATCCATTCATAATATTGTCCTTGTTTATTGATTTTAGGGGTAGTTTTGACTTTTATTGAGGGCCAGATAAATCTGAACCATGGGCCATGTGTGCACCATAAGGGCCCTTGCTTTGTTTTTCAGCGTGGGAGTCTGCAGTCTGTCCTCGAGTCCTGGACTTAGACTAGAGCACTGACTGCATTCAGATTTGAGTTGGGAGACAAGGATTCAAACCTTTTAGTCGATAAAGATGGGCCAAACGGTTGTTTGCCAGCTACGTCATTTCTGCTTTGTGTAGAGATTTTCTGTTTGAATGTCAAATCCGTAATGGTGCCAGAGTGGAACACTGGAGCCCAACTTAGAACCCGACTCAGACGCAACCTTAATGATTTGGACTCGAACACTGAGGACTCAAATTTTGACTTTTTTTGTGACTCGAACCCTGAGGACTCGACTGCAACACTGGGTGTGGGATGAACAGCATTATTGCTTTTGCCAAATGTTGTATAATCAGTGGCAACTGGACTTGAAAATTTCTTGAAGTACTCACAAATCTCACCTTTTTTGAGAGCTTTGCCCCGGCTGAATAAGAATCTATACACACGCAGTATTGCCTTAAGTGTGTGTTTTTCCTGACATTTTGTTTCTGTGTGTGTAAATGGCATCAGCTGGCAGCTCTTACTCACATCAGTGACTCGGATGATTCACACATCACATCTGTTTCCAAAGCAAGCAGAAGCGCTGCAGTTCCAGTCTGAAAACCACCGGAACACGGTGGCTGGGCTTTAATGTTTTTATTCCACTGCTTGCTTGCTCTCTGTGGATCTGAGGACCATGTGCATGTTTTTCTGCCCTGTGCACTTTTCAGTGTGTTCTGGGGAGACCCTGCCTAACCCTTGAAGCTTCCTCCAAATTCTTAATACCAAAAACAGGCTGTGGCTGCTTTCTTCTGTGGAACAAGTAATGAGTGTGTTACATTAATGTGAACCATTCGGTGGCTTATTTTGTGTGTGTGTGTGTGTGTGGGTGTGTGAGTGCACGCATTTTTGCGTCCATGAGCTGTCTGGAATAGACCCACTCCATGAACTTGGGACTGTTGTAATTGATGCTTAGCAACACAACCCACAAACGTACAGAGCTGCTCAGTCTGACCCCGGTCACTTGATGCTTGTAAACCAGCATGGTCTGTCCATAGTGGATCTTTATCTTTATACGTCATTAATCGCCTGTAAAGTGACTTCTGCGTTTAACGCTGGCCTTAAACGAGGGCTTTTCTGCGCTGCTGGTTTGATTTAGTTTTAAGGAAAGACCTCAGTGTGAATGTAGTTGGGTGCGTTCAGAGTTAAGCTGAGGTTTCTTATTGCTAAAACAGTCACATCTGGCTCTTAATTGCTACTGTGCAGCAGCTACAGGGGCCCCACTGCAAAACAGCTTCCCTCAGCATGTTTCTTTCAGAAAAAAAACATGAAGAGAGGGAGGACAGAACCCATTACCTTGACAGGCTCAGGTCAAAGCTTTCATTTTTTTCCCCTCCATTTTCTCTGCTGTTAAGATGCTTTTTTTTACTGTATGCTTTCATCATTAGTTTTAATGCAATGATCGGCTGCTTTTTATCTGAAAACTAGATCATGTTTTTCATAATTGTGTTTGTTTGTGTGTGCTTTCCACCATTGATTTATTTTACAACAAAAATAATTAGAACACTCAGAAGTACATAACAAGTTTCCTCTCACAACACATGAACAGAAGTATACCCAAACAAGAAATCCCCAGTACAGGACAAAAACCCTTCACTCACATCCTTTTATTCTTATTTCCAAACATGTCACTCAAACAAACACACACATGTTTGCACAGCTGTTCTTTTTAGTACCCTGCAGTCACTTCCATTGAACTGAACGCCCTAAACAAATCATTATCTCTAACTTAATTACCAGTTAACCCTGACCTTAACCTAACCACAATTCAAATCTTTGCCGTAAACTTAACCAGTTTTTCTCAAATGAGGTTTTCCTTCATTAGGACCAGCTTTTGGTCTCTCCACTGAAGCCTCACCCCATGCTTGGTGTGTTTGTGTGTGTGTGCCCCCCCTGCTACAATAAGTGAGTATTGCTTCATTCTTTTTTTCCATGATCACTTTTCCTTTCCTGTGCCAACCCACACCGTCTTTCATCCGTCCCGGGCCTAAACATGCAATTCAATATTTGCATAACTGTCACCTTGAAGAGAACAAATCGTCCATTTTCTCAAACCTCCCCTTTCTTGCCTCGCCAAAGTGGGCTGGGTTCAGTGTGCGATGCAAATTTACAAGGAAATAAGCAGTGTTTTCCCCCCTCTCTCTACCTGCGTAGACGACCTGCACTATTTCATATTTGCAGTCACTCTTTTTCTTCTACGTACACCATTCCAGGAGTCATGCTCCAGGAACTGCACTCACACCAGCCCACATGGTTCCAGGATGAATGGCTCATGTAGGAAGTGAAATGTTTCATAAAGTGACCACATGCTTTGCCTCCAGTGAGTGAGGTCACATTTGAATTCTATGGTGGTGTGAGGTCATGGCACCGTTTGTAAAGCAGTCCTCTCAGGGATCACATGACAAATATTTAAAATACTATCTGACTACACCGATAGTGCATGAGCGTTTCTGAGTCAGAGAAGTTTATTTAGTGTCTAAACAGCCCCAACTTGCAAGTAAAATAACATAAAAGAAACAAAACACCAGTGAGTTACAATTGCAACAGGAGAAGTGAAAAATGCCAATTATGTCACAACAATATCCTAAAGCAATCATACAAACTAAAACTGTCACACACTCATTCATTCATTCACTCACAAATAGACTTCACTGCTTACCCTGAAGTGTTGAGAGTATTTATTTTTTTCTTGACATGAAGTATGACAAGGTGGTGGGAGGAGTTCCCACCCTCCCTCAGCCTCTCACTCTACTTTTACAAGCTGCTGCATGCATCCACCCTCTCTCACAAAGCGTGGGTGAAAGCAGAGGGAAGAAGATGAGAGCAGAGCAGAGGTGGGAACTGTTGCTGAACTAACCGGGAATGAGGGCGCAACAATGCCCCATGAGACGCTGTGGAGGCTCCGCCACGACTTTCCGCGCAAGCAGAAGTGATTAAGTGCGCCCAGAACTGTTTTTTCCCCCCTGATCTCAGCGTTCAGTTATTTTCTTGTCTGAAAAAGTTTGTCAAGTTTGTCTCAGCAGGAGCTGGTCATCATCACCTTCATCCAGCAGAAATGAGACTGACCTTTTCTACAAGCTGGATATTCCGAGGCTGGATAACGTGTGCGCTCGTCACCTTTTACGCACAGGTAAAACACACACTTCTGCGACTGAAACTTGTTTTTATTTCCCTGAAATCAAAAGTAGAGAATGTTTTACTCTAAAAAAAAAAAAAAAAGAACACATACAGATATATTCTCCTAAACTTGCAATCGGTTGTTTACTTTTTTTAAATATATGGCAAAGCAAAAAAAAGAAGAAAGAAAGGTGCGAGTTTTACTTGATGATGGTGTGTTTTTCTAGAGTAGATGGCCGTTAAAATGTAAAACAAAACACGAGATGATTTGTATCATCTGCTCTGAGGTGGAATGAAGGGAAGTGTGGAGGATGGTTGCATTTTTATGCCGGGACATTGACTGGAAACTGTTGGGTTTGGGTCGCGGCCACCTCTCCTGCACTCACTGCAAAAACGCCGCTGGCCACAAGAGGCTCTTCTCCCTCCACCACCAAAACACAGTCCCGGCACAGACGGGGGGGACCAGCGCGTGTGCCAAATGGCTCATGAGTTGCTCGCAACAATAACGGTGCTGCAGGGATCCAGGGATGAAGCCGCTGGCTGCATTTCCCACACAAGATAGAACCGCAACTTTGTGCCTGCATGACATTTCGCTGCGCTGCTGTTGGCAGTGGTCTAGGGCGGCAGTGTGTCAGTGCCATATTGCTCAAAGGCATGGATAATTGAAATAACAACAAGACTGTTCGATGTCAGCGCTGATCCAATGCCACAATTTCGAGAAAAGAAAGAAAACCGAGTGAATGTCCAATGACAAGTTGATGTCCATGTTGTTGTTTAGTCCAACCAGCTAACTTCGTCCAGGTGGAGAAGTTTACAAGATGTGGTTGGCGTGGTGGGACTGCTGGGCACCAGATCCTGCAGCATCTGTTTTGACTGACTCACATTTACTATGAGTGGGACGAGATGTCGTTCACGTCGGTGGAGATTTGAACAGCCGATTAGGGCATCTGGAGGAGTGTGATCAATATCTGGGAATAATAACCTCACTATCTGCATAAAAAGAAGTGAGATCATCTAATTAATCCTTCTTGAAATACATTTCTGCTCAAAAACTATGAGGCAAGGTCGGTTTTCAATAATTGTGTGGCATTATTCAAATGAAATATTGGTTTTTCACTTGAAAAGGTTAGAGTAGAGACAAAAATGGAGAACATACAGTCTGATTTAGATAGAAAGTCAGTTCAACAGAAAGTGAGAGGTTGAAAGCTATATTTTTAGTAACTATATTCTGAATGTATTATCTATTTTCACACTGACTCTATTTGTGTTTTACCACCTGCCAGTGCAGTGCATGAGGTCGCAGGTTCTGTCATCAGACATGTCTTTGTTATGTTTTACAACTTAATGTCCAAAGAGCAGCACTGTGTTCTTGTTAAGCCTGATATTGAGTTTTGACCTTTTCACGATGTCATTGCCGACGCATTGCTCGGCATCTCTGCACCCCTTTTACAAAGAAATAAAAACAATTGGGAATGAGAATTGAGTAGAGTACTCTAAGTTAAGTTATAAGAAAAGATGACATTTTGAAATATTATAAAAGGCTGTTTCCGAATAATCAGTTCTAACAACCGAGATAGCAGAGAGGTTTGCAAATTCAAATGCAGTGACATGAAACAAATAATGTGTTATTTGAGAAGAACACATTTATGCCAAATATAGAGAAAAAGCCAACAAGTGAAGTGAAAGGGTGATTGTCTGTCACTACCATTTTTTTTTTGCACAGGATTAAAGAATGTTGGTGAACATTTTGAACACCCAGCTGTAATTTGTTTTTTATTTTTATCTCTGAGAGTTGTTATTGTGAACAGCTGTGGGGTGTGATATTGTTCTTTCATAAAAAAAAGCACTTTTTCCCCAACTATCTTTATCGACTCAGTTATAGCAACATGTCAGACAGCGAGATTTAATTAATCGGATGTCAGTCTGTCACCTCTTCTCTCTGCTGTTCAGAGCTGACATCCCTGTCCTGTTCATTCGTGTTGCTACACTAAAAATATGTAGAAGTATAACTATGCTGTCATCCCACATGGGTTGTTAGAGATGAAAGCACTTTACAACACAAATCACTGTAAAGTTGTGTAAATATCTCCTTAGCTGATCTTAATCCTGGGTCATAATGACAACGCTGACAACAAGTATGTGGCCTCAGTGTGCATTTGGATGCAACAACTCCTTGAATGGGAATAATTGATCACAAATGATATTATACTGTATACTATATTGAAAGTGCCACTCGGTGAAAACGGTGAGGGACAGCATTTCATATTGGATCATTTCAGGCATGAAAACCGTGACACTATGGGGAAGTAACACTGAATAAATAGAGTCCTCAGATAGCACTTGCTATGTGTTTGCCATAAAGGTTAGAAAGTTGTAAAAATAAATCTCTCTATCGAGTGAACTGACTCAACCCTCTCTAGGGCCCTGGGGGAAATGAAAACACACTGCAGATGATTTGCATAAACTGGTTGACTTTCTGTTGTTACATACAGTGGGTCGAAACAAACCACTCCCACCAAGCCATGCCTCCAACACATAATGTGCCTCATTAAAGAATAATGTAAACTGGATTTTACAGTTTTTTTAAAACTGTAAAGTAAAGGTAAACATACTATACTATAGTGTATATAGAAGTTATAAAATATGAAGTGTGAGCTTATTATCGTTAGTTAGATTTATTGTGCATT
Source organism: Solea senegalensis (assembly GCF_019176455.1). Lineage (NCBI taxonomy): Eukaryota > Metazoa > Chordata > Actinopteri > Pleuronectiformes > Soleidae > Solea > Solea senegalensis. The sequence continues at coordinate 24,531,906 of NC_058021.1, forward strand.
AATTGCGGGGGACAGCATGTCGGCCTGTTGCCATGGTTACTATCATGTCCGTGATAATGAGATGCAGTTCCACTCCAGCGGCTTCCCTGTTGTTGCTGTGCTCTGGTATTCCTCACATCAGTGTTGTTTTGCTGTGCTTCAACTTTCCCGATGGTCACTGTAGTGTAAAATTAGATATCAAAATTGCTCCGTCTTAATTGCTCTTAATTGACTTGTCTCAGCTCGTTTTGGGTTTTTTTAAATGAAGAGGGTTTTGTTTTCGTATCTGAGTGTTTACTCAGGAAAAGGAAGGATGCTCGCAGGAAGCAATCGCTTTCTTTATCCTGTCATTTTCATATAATGCAGAAGATGTACAGTATTGGCTCCACTCAGGCACAGGGTGTTTGCTGCTTATGACAATTCATTAAATATGCATGAATCATAGCAGTGATTTACAGACGATTTCCAGTCTATGAATATTTTATGCATACTATGTCACCTGGCAAGCGATATACCTCCTCTGCTAATCACCGTGAAACACGGCACCCTGAAAACTGTCACTGTGCTTTGCTTTAATGTCTCAAGTAAAAAAAAAGAGTCTTAAGAGGAAAAAAAACATACTCTTATTATTTGTTGTCATATACTTACTCTAAATTTACATGAATATATGTGAACTAAATCTGTTACTACATCACTCCGGGCTGTATGGGAGCAGTTATATAAACACACCTTTGATCTGCCCAAGTATTAGTTTTTGGCAAAAATATAGTCTACAAGACATCGTTACAGGCATTTGCCCTGAGCACATTCAGCACAACAGCAGCACCCAGAGAAGAAACAGCAGGGTATAGCAGAAACAATAGCACTGTTCTTCAGATGTGCCTTCATTAAAAAGATCTATACAATTTGTAAAACCTTAACTTGTTCCTGCCGTGTTAAAGATGTTGTGTGTAACTTTTCAATATAAACAAACATTTGTCAAATGAATTCAGCTCCACGTGACTCTCTCCGTTTCTCGCAGCTGGTGGAAGGCAGGAGCCCTCAGCAATGGGCTCAGTCGTTTCTACATGCGTAGTG